>NC_051158.1:14638033-14685996 GCF_013339745.2 Dermacentor silvarum
GGCTGTGTTTACCAAAGATGATCATAAAACTTTTTGTACGTGATACGCACATTTATTTAAAAGGCTTTTGAAATGCCATAGGTGGTTAAAGAGCTTCAGCGAAGGAAGAAACAACCTTACATAAAGGGCAGGTTGTAATTTCCATAAAATTAGCACAAGAAGAAAGCACAAAAGTGTTATTGATGTGCAAATAACACCAAAATTTTGCGGCTTTTTGAAAAAGACTGTGCGCTGAGCAGCACAGGACAGTGTTGCAATGCTTCATGCCTATGCAAGATTGTCCCGCCATGTCATTGCACATTCAGCCACACAAGTCTGCTTTGTCATTATGCTTTTTCCTAGTAGTCATGCATGAAGATTTATAAATTGGGACTTCATGATGATGTGTCAATTGAAATACCTTTTGTGGCATTCTGTTGCCCAGCCACTCTGCATGGCCCATACATTCTTGCAGCTTATGCCCATTGTAAGCCATACTCGAAAGCTCCATATGTACATGATATGGCCACACACTCTATATGAACTGCTATTATTGCTGATCATTGTGTATTTTTCTCTCGTAAAACTGAACACTTACTGTGCAGTAATTAGCTGGTAGCACCCCCCTCCGGCAGGTTAAAGGGGGAGCATCCAGAATTAGCCAGCATAAAAAGACGACGGGAATAAGGAGGCACGGTTTGTGTAGTCCACATGAGGCTGGCAGATAGGTTCTGGCGAGCACACAAGTTAGACATCTTGTCCTGGTGTGCCATTCCTACACGCCTTTGCATTCTTTTTTTTTTTTGACTCGGTGAAGCCGTTGTAGTGCAAATAAAACAAGCACAAAGAACAGAAGACCAGATACCACGGTCTGGTGTTTGACTATTGCGACGATATCCGGTGTTCACTGTGGCCATTAACCCCCCCCCCCCCCCCCATCAAGCTGTAACCACGGCTTTTTTGCCTGCTCTTCCTTGCAAATCCGTGTTTCAAAGGTAATTGAAATAGTTTCAGTTCACTTTCATTCAATTATTGCAGCTGACTCATGAAATGGTGGTTGACAAGACTAGGAGAGTGCTTGCTGCATTCACCGGCCACCAAGATCTTTCGGCTGCTTGAGATTGCCCTCGAGTGCTTTGCGTTTGCCTTGAAAAAAGTTGGTGAGTGTTTTATTCAGGCCTTTGCTTCTTGTACTTTGAGTACTGACACAGACAAAACTGTTCATCGCACAACTTGTGTACGTTGAAACTGGTTCTAGTTATTCTTAATAATGACAATAATAATGTTATTTATGCAGTAAGTTGTACATTCAGTAAGTTTTGTGCCGCTTATATGCACTGTTGGGTTTGTATGTGGCACTGGCAGCCATTTTATGCACCAACGCAAGTGTAAACACTTTAAACACGGTTATTACATTTTATCTCTGTTACCTGGCGTATTAGCTGATAATTATTGAACAGAATGAAAAATGCAGCTTGGAGTAACTGCAAACATTTGAGCCACATAAGCACCTTGCACAGCTACTGAAAATGCTTCATAACATATAATTTCCTTTACGCAAACTTACCTGAGCAGTTTGTCAAAGTAACCAAAAACATAAACCTTTAATTATTACAATAATCTAATTGCTCCATGTAGCAGAATATTATACGTACAGTGGCAACCAACAAGTACTGGGTGCAAACATTTTAGTAATTGTGCAGGCTTGGCGCATACTTCTCGGTTTTCTTACTTGACCGTCTTGTTCAGTGGCCATATCGCAAGTCCAGACATCAGTTTGATGCCTTGGAGTTGAAGCATCTGGAAAGAAGAATGTTTGAAATGTGCTGACCATAATTGAGACATTTCTTATAGGACCTATGATACAAAATTGGTTATTATGTACGAAGTGCATTAGAAAAATGTTCGGGAAGATACAGTATCTCCAAGTGCTTTGTGCTGCTTTTAATGTGATGGCCATATGGAGCAATCTGTTTTCTTTTTTTTTATTGTCATTACAATGCGGTAGGTGAGAAAGGTTTCTGAAATCATGGATGTGCATTCCGATACAGTGCAAGCAAAAAGAAAATTTTTTTATTCTTATAACGTACATTTTTCTAGGTACGTTAGTCATATGCACTGATGTCTTTGCGATAATATTCCTAAAATATACAAAATCTTTTTCTCCATCAATTCATTACTTGCGCTCAAATTGTTGAAGCTACAGTAAATGTGTTGACAATTATTATAATCTGACAGTATTAATTGGCATTTCACAGGGATAGGAACTAGAAGGATAACTACCTACATTTACAGATGTTGATCCTTTGCACGGTAGGATAGCTCAGCATAAATACCTTTTATCATGTATTTTTTAATCAAGTGGAGTCGCCCAGTGAGGATTGGTCTGATGTGTTTGCATGTGTGTTGACTGTGAACATGTAATTTTCTCAACTAGCTCTTTTATCGCATATTTTATTGGCAGACCTTGTGCGAGCAGATCCTGCAAGGTTGAAAAGTTATCTGGACAACCTGGCGCCAGTCCTTCAAAATCCATATTTGTCAGGCCGTGTAAGTAGGCCAGAGCATTGTAATCTTTCCTTGTGTAAAGTAGTGCAGTTAAGTTCACCTATACCTATACCAGTCGTAATGAAGCAAATTAGGCTGTTATTATTGTGCCTGTAAACAGCTTATGCCCTTGTTAACTTGTTAAAGTGACACTAAACAGAAAAGTTAGTTCAGCTATATTAGTAGGTTATCTTTCAAGAATGTCACAAAAGCCACTTTCTCCATGTAAAATGACTTGATAATCCAGAAGAGACCCAAAGACGAAACAGGTGGCAATGCCACCTTTAAAGAGATACTGACACAAAATCTGAAAGTTATATGAAAATGCAGAAAGTGATTCCTCAGTGTGTGATTACGCCGAAAAGAAGTAGTCACTTAGCTCATTTTTAGCCGATGGCTTTATTTTTGGCATTTTTGTGAGCGCGTGCCTCGCCACCCGACCCGCGGGAGTTGGAAGGCGTGATGTCACGACACCCTCATCGGATTGCCAGCTGGCCCGGCTGCGGTCATTAGAAGTACGCTTACACTGCCATCGCGAGCATGGATTCGAGTTCTGGTGCGTCTACCAGCGATGAGTACACATCTGAAGACGAGGACCATTCTGACTTCGCAAGAAATATTACCGTTTACGGTTACGAGCCTTCCGCGTCAAGCGACGAAGAAGAGCAGGCGGCCGTGGAAGTGCCGGTCAGGTTTTTGCGAACCGTAGCGCGAAGATTTCGCTCTGCACCGGACACTTATGCAAGAATTATTGTTAATTTCCTGGTGTAAATTTTCGGCAGTGGCGTAATCGTGTTGCTGCCAAAGATTTACACCATCAGCGAAGTAGAATACACTTGGTTGCTGCAATATTAGCTGTTTTTGTCTGTTTGTGCTCTGCGCCACCAGGTGGCAGCACCATACAGGCCGCTCACATTTACGGTTCCGCCCGAACGCTCTAACGCCCGCATTTACCCAACTACCGGACAAGCTAAAGCTCGCTAATAGGCAGGTGTCCAAAGTTTATGCACCTTCTCGTGTCTGGGAAACGTGTGCGACGGCGTGTCATGACCGGCGATGCTGTTATAACAGCAATGTCTGGGCATTTCCTTCCGTCGCGACGAACGCGTCAATACTGAGTGACGACCGCGGGAAGCCTCATGTATGACACATCAACTGCGTGGAGCGCCGACGGGGATAGTGTTTCAGACGGACCACGTGCGAAGATCGCCGAAAGGGGTTAAACAAACGCTGCAAGGGACCGACACCCCTGGAAACACTGCGACGGCTGTGGCCGACCTTGGCTGTGGGTGGGTGTTATGACGTCAAATTTCTGCTTCTGCCGGCGGCTGCTTGGAGGCAAGGTGCAACAGAAAATTGCAAAAAAAAAAGATATTGTTCTTTTTTTCAAAGCAACTTGTTGTATTCGTCATTTTCAACGGTTCAACTTTTGTTCCGGCGCAAAAAACTACCCGCCAACTTTTGTGTCCGTATCCCTTTACGTTCCCGCACCAGCTTGGCTGCAATGTTATAAATTTTGATGGCACCTGCTCGGGCCTGGTTAATTTTCAACTAATTTTCAATCGAATTTTCAATTGATTTTCAAATGAATTTTCAATCGCGGGCACTTTGCAGTAAGTAAGTAGGTTCCTGTCTCGCCTGATTTCATAGAAAGAAAATTGACTCCGTAACTGCTGTGACAAGTTTCAAAAAATTTTTTTTCGGCTGCAGGATTTGTTTTAGACCTGCACATTTCGCACCAATATTTTCGAAAAAATTATTATACAGTCGACTTACATTAATTCGACGCTGACGGGACCAACAAAATTGATTGAATTATCCGTTGGGCCGAATTAAGGAGGATGCAGAAAAAATGCCGAAACCAATTGTTAGCAGATTTTTTCCAGATTATAACACGCTCTGGATCAAATGCACGGCCGCTTTTTGTGCATCGAAAGTAAGCAACTAATGTAAAAATGACACTAAAGCTCTTGAACAAAGAACAATCCTAATGCGCACCCGATATTTTAGCAAGAAAAATGGGCAAAGTTCTAATGTGTGCTGCGCAATGGTGGCTGGTTTTCTTAAGGCAGCTTTGCTGCAGTGTTTTTAAAGTCGGCTTTGCACAGTCAGCTATGCGGCGAAGCATATAAACGTCGCGAATACGGTTTTAGATTTTGTAGCCATTGTACCGTGGAGGCCAATTTTGGCCCAATTTCTTCTTTAAAGAAAGGCACTCGCTAGAATCAGTGAAATACCATCATCCTACATTGTGAGGTACCGTTATTGCTTGAAAATCTTCCTAAGGCAAGCCAAAATATGGGCCACATAATGGGGCAGCGTAAAAAACATGGACGAAGAAAGGTATGTACACAAGACGGGCGCAATCCTGTGCACATAACCTGTCCTGTGTACATACCTTTCTTCGTCCGTGTTTTTCGTGCTGCCCCTTTGTGTGTTCTAGAATGCACAACTAGGCCAAACAAGAGCTTTACTGCAAAAATAGCCGTTGTTGATGGGAAACTTGACCTGTGTTCAACGCATTCAGTGTCCCCTAAACTCCGCTAAGACAGAAGCTGCCACTAGAAGGGTCGCTGTTGGGCTCACCTTAATGGTGAGGTACATGTGTGCATACTGACCAGTCGAGTTTGAATTACCTAACGAGGCTAATTTTTGGATCAAAATAACGAAAGAAAGTTTGGGCCCATAGAAATGCACGGGCGCCGGCTGGGACCTTCAGTCGGGATCGAATTAACTGGAGTTGAATTAATGGAGGTCTACTGTACCTAGAATGCCTATTTCATTTTTACCGGTCTTGTTAAAAAAATTAGAAAAAGTCATTGTGTATAATTTATTTTTTAAAATTACAACTGCACATATACACACATGGGGCTAACATGGGCGGCAGAAACTTGGATGTTAACAAAGAAGCTCGAGAACAAGTTAAGGACCGGACAAAGAGCAATGGAACGAAAAATGTTAGGCCTAACGTTAAGAGACAGGAAGAAAGCGGTGTGGATCAGAGAGCAAACGGGGATAGCCGATATTCTAATTGACATTAAGAGAAAAAAAATGGAGCTGGGCAAGCAATGTAATGCTTAGGATGGATAACCGGTGGACCTTTAGAGTTACAGAATGGATACCAAGAGAAGGGAAGCGCAGTCAAGGGTGGCAGAAAACTAGGTGGGGTGATGAAGTTAGGAAATTTGCAGGGGCAAGTTGGAATCAGCTAGCGCAAGACAGGGGTAATTGGAGATCGCAGGGAGAGGCCTTTGTCCTGCAGTGGACATAAATATAGGCTGATGATGATGATATACACATGTGAAAATCGCGGAAAGTTCACAACGAGTTAACTTATCATTGGCAACAGAAGATGCTCATTGTGATGACAGGTTGCCTCGTCGTCGGCAGTTAAAGACTCCGATGGTGGAATTGAACCTCTGATGGCAGGCGTAGCAGCCTGATGCTCTAGCAATTAGGCCACGATTGCATGCATGTTTCTCTCGTGCCAACACCAACTACTAGCTGTATGAGATGACTGGGGCACCTTCACATCACATAGCACTGTGCTTGTGCTAGCTTCAATTTGTCCACATACCACTCTCTTTCCCTGGCATCACAAGCAGGAGCGTGTTGATATCTTCCATTATAGCCCTTTGGGAGATAACGCTTTGACATGCTTTGTTTGACAGACTGCACTGCCTTCGGTATCCACCGAGGTTGTAACGTTTCTTCCCAGATAAAAAAGAAGAAACTGTCCTAACGCTGTCGCCATCTTACTACCGTTGTCATCTTGGTTCTGTAGCCACACAAAGGCTTGCAATCAAACACAACTGCTTGTTTTATACGAACACGGCCATTCCGGCAACTCTTTCAAGAAGCCGAAATGGTGCTGGATAGCCAGCTATTTCCAAATGCTTCACTAACATCAATTCCCACAGTGCATGACATCTGCATATATTTTTTTGCTTTAATAGAGATGGGAGACATTGTATTCTAAATAAACCATATAATGACCTTGGCAAGCTTAAAAATCTTGTATTGTGCTGCAAGGGCCCGAATATGAGAAAAATGCTTTCCAATTCATATCGTCACACTGACATATCGGTGCTTAGGGTTGCAAACTCCCGAGTAGACCTACTCGGGATGGTGTGGAGGGAAGGGTTTTGGGGGGTGGCCG
This sequence comes from Dermacentor silvarum, assembly GCF_013339745.2. Taxonomy (NCBI): domain Eukaryota; kingdom Metazoa; phylum Arthropoda; class Arachnida; order Ixodida; family Ixodidae; genus Dermacentor; species Dermacentor silvarum. The sequence goes on from NC_051158.1 coordinate 14,644,719, forward strand.
TAGTGATAATCAACTCTGTCAGTGCAGGTATTCACCGGTCTGTACTTGCAACAAAGTTCCACAAATGTTTTAGAGCACCGCTCTCAGGTGGCCATTCCTGCGGTGAGCATCGGTGTCAGTGTAACTGAGCGAACGAGCGTAGTAAAAGATGAAAGAGCGAACGTGGAGAGCGCAGCGGGGGATGAGAGATGTGAGAGGAGAGTGGAAAGCGGAGGAGGAGGGTATGGTGAATGCGTGAGAAGAAAAGTGGAGTGGGGCGGCGATGATAGCTACGAGATGGTGCCAGAGTAGCGCGCATTGTCCAGGAGGTCCGTCTGTAGCGGCTGCTGTGAATCGCACCCACACGTCACCCACGCGCTACTTCTCGCAATCTCCCAATTAGCGAGGCAGTTGCGCCACACTTTTTTTTTCAAGGTTCATTTTATTTCTCCAAGAGAAAAGGGCCCGGGACAAAAAGCTGCCTTGAAGCAGCTTGACGGGGTCCGGGGCCCATTTACAAAATGGCAGCAGTGAAGGGAAAAAATACAGTTTCACATACATCATGGGTCAAGGAACCGTACACAATACAGAATTACAATTAAACTAAATGCAAGACAAAAGTAAAATTCAAATATACAATGCACTGATAGCAAAAAAAAAAAAAAACAGTGGTATAGCAGAAACAGAATGTTAAAAACATGATTGCAATTCCACACTGCGATATAGTAGTACATCATGTTCAAACAAAATACATAGCAGTATTTTCCTTTTATACAGCGGGAAAAAATATTTTAAGAATACCCTAGTTTGGGTTTGAGCCCACTACATGCTCAAAAAATTGCTGAACAAATGTTTTTTTGTTTAGGTTCATATTTTCTGTGTACCATTTGTTTGTGTTAAGGGTGTTCAGAACCACGGAATGCAACATGCTTCTCTCCATTTGCAACGTGCCGCATGAGACAGATTGTCCGCGCCAGCCAATATACCGTGAAATGAAAACATGTATACAGGTGCGCTGAAATTTCGCATTAGTGAGTATCGTAATCGTTGGTTAATTTTTTCGTCCCGCCATGTCACTAACACGACTACCAATCGAGTTAGAGGCACTGTGAACAGTTAGGACCCAGAACTAGGACCACAACAAAAACGAAACCACCTTTATTTTTGTGACAACGCAACAGAAGACAAAAGAGAAGGATGTGCATAATACAGAGGCTGTGGGTTTGGCTTCTCCCCCCAGCAGCAAGTTATGTGTTTGTGTGCGTGTTCTTCTTCAATAGTGTCATGTGATTCCATGTATGTTCCGTTACCAAGTATGCCCATACCAACTCACCCTATCTACAAATTAAGCATATTTTATCACCCACTTTCATTTCCCTTGAGCCTTTACCTTATCACTTCTACATTCCAATTAAGTCTACCAGTGACCTCCACTATGCTTTTGTTGGCTTCATTATCTGTTTGCTTCATATGGTTGTGACTCGACAAAAATCGGGCCCCTTGGTTCCCGGACTCCCCCCTCCCTTCAACCGAGCTGTTAGGTAATACAGTATAGACCACTTATAATGTAACCGTTTATAGTGCAGAACTGGCTACCACGCGGCCTTTTCTGACTCCCTTTTACCCTTCCATAGGACTCCATGTTGTTGTGTCTGGCGGTCCTTCGGGACAAAGGAGGCCTCATCGACATACGGGGAAGGTATCAAGTGCTCTTCACGCTTGTCGGTTCTCGCGGCCGCACATCGGCACATCGGTTAATTCGGACTACTTTTGGAGCTCAGGTGAGCGAGGAGCGCCGCAAATGCGCGTCGCAAAAGAGCAAGAACGGCGCCAGCGCTCAACCGAAACGAAGCGGTGGAGTCCGCTGCCCGCATCGCGTACGTGAATGACAGCAACTCCGGAACGCTTCAAGCCTATTTGTGTCTTTAAAGCCTGTATTCTTGCGTTTACCATTGCACATAACACTGCGTTGGCCGCGGGCTTTCGTAACTGTGTAGTCGTCATCCACGATCGCGTCGATAGTGGCCGCGGCTTTCTCCGCAGCGGTTGTGGCGAACAGTAGTTTCATTTTTACTCGGTACGCGTGTTGGCCACGTGCCTAAAGAACTGCGTAGTCGTCATCGATGATCGCATAGATAGCGACCGCGGTTTCGACTGCAGGTGTCGCAGAGAACGGTAGTTAATTCGTCCAGACTCGGTGCGTGTGTCGGGCGCGTGCCTTCAGCACCGCAATGTCGCCATTCATAATCGCTTCGGTGGCGGTCACGGTTTTTTTCTACAGCGGTTGCGGCAAACAGTTGTTTCGTTTTGACTCGGTGCAAAGCTGTCGAGCTCAAAGAGCGCCGGCTACATCGCGATTATGTTTTTGCCAGCTCACTGGCGAAAACGTAATTGCGATGTGCGCACGATAATACAAAGCGTGTCTACATGCTTGGTCTACATGTTTTGCATATGTGCAGGGCTTGAAAATCGTTGTTTTGGTTATAGTGTGGTACCGCTTATAGTGCAGATATTCGCGACTCTGCCGACTTGCGTTATTATCGGTCTACACTGTAACACAGAAAATCTGGTTTATTGATTGTTATAGTGTAGAAAAAGCAACAGTCGCAATATTTGGCTTCCCTGACTGTGTCAAGTCGGGACTAGGGACTTTTAATCAAACGTAGAGACTGTCCCGCTAAGTTTGGGATGGTTGGCAACCCTATCGGTGCTGTCATTCTGGTGCGACATTTTAAAACGTGGAAGTGTGGCCTTCCCTTTGTCTTCAAGTAAATAAGCTCTTACCATAAAATTAAGAGATAAGTGCTTTGAAAGAATAATTTGTCAGCCAAAAGTGATTTTGTGTTTTGTTTAGTGTCCCTTTAACAAATCTGTGTCGGAAGCAGTTGAAAACGATGTGGCGCTGTCTCTTATAAGCTGCATTTTATACGAGAGTCAGAAAAGAAGATAGTGTTAATTTTCAATTTCCTTAATTCTATTCTGTCTGTAGAATCCGGTGACAAACCTAATGACTAGTTCTTCTGCCTCATGTTTATTGTGATTGGATGTACACAACAGATCATAATTTAAAAGATGGCCAGGTTATTTGGCAAGTGAATCTTGTCACTGAAGTATACTTTGCATATTTAAGCACCAATCTGTAGATGTTTATTTTAACTTATGTTGGTCTATGATGTGTAATCTTTTTTATTTTTTCGCTTACCTTACCTGCATGTTACCTGCATTTTTGCAGGTGTTGAATCGAGTCCTTGTGATATCCCTGACGCTGGCGTGCTTCATGTTCTCGAGTGTGGGCCAGGGTTTCGACTGGAGAGCGTGTACCGCCCTCTGCTTCTTTGGCGAACCTTTGCAGCGTCAGCTCGTATCGACAAAGCCGCGGTTTGTGGAAGCTGCGCTAGACGCTTTCAGTGGCGTCGCGGATGATGTTGGTATGCTACCTCATTTGGTTCAAACGGGCAGTAGTAAAGAGAAACTAATGAGAAAAATGAACATGAGTGGCGTTACTACCCTTCTACAATGCCTAAAGAAGCCACTGTTACCGTTGAAAGAGGCTTGGTAAGCCCGAAAAGAAAAAAAGAAAACGAAAGAAGGTGTGACAATGCCTACCTGAGGCTCCCACACTGTGACATTATGGATTTTAACAGCTGCTCAGGCCAAGCTAAATGTTTTATACAGTCGACTCCCGTTATATGGGCCCTGAACCACTTTTTATCGAAGTGGAGAAAGACATTTGATGTGAAAATAGGCTATTTCAGAAATACTGCGCCGTAAAAAGTACTTCAGTGCGTTCAGCAGAAGCGAAGTTATTGGCAATCAAACACGGCCTCCGTTGTGCTCCCCTTTCCTTCTTCAATGCCTTGCACTGTGAAGGCTACGGTGGAGTGGGGCTGGGCCACAATGCTCCACCTTCAAAACGTCACTGTGGTGCGCAGTTAAAATTTCATTATTGTAGACGCCACGACTTCCGATTTTGGTGCCTACGACGCGCTAAACGTAAGCCAAATGCGGTTGTCCTCAGCGAGCTGTAGTGCGTTTAGCCATTGGACTCGTGGCGGCACCCTGTGGGGGCTGCAGCATAAGCGACCGCAGCAACCAATAGCAGCTGCGTATTTGGATGTGCTTTATTACGTAATAAAGCACACGGAAGAGTGTGAGGATCATGGCCTCTGTTGAAACGAGATCGCTTAGAGAAAGGTGACTTCGTGCTCCACTTACGAGCTCCACGCACCACGTACGACACCAAAACTTGGCTGAGATGTTCACAGTAGCGTATGCTACCCAAGACTATGTTATTTCACCAAGCCTGAGGGGTGGTTCAGGACCCCTTTAATTTGGCCCTGATGTAACGATGAAATTGATCGATTTATCCGGTGGGTCGTATTAAACAAGATCCAGAAAAAAAAACTGAAACACACAGCTGATTTATTGGCGCCTGAATCAAATGTGCGCACACTCTACATGGGCCCAAAGTAGAAAATGAATGTAGAAATGAGATTAAAGCTCCTTCACAAAGTAGAAATCTAATGCACACGCCTGTGTACCGGGATATGCAAGAAATGCCTGTGTACCGTGCATTGCACACACATTAAATAAACCCAGGTGGTCAAAGTTAGTCTTGAGTCCTCCACTACGGTGTGCCTCATAATCAGATTGTGGTTTTGGCACGTAAAACCCTAGAGTTTGATTATAACAGCATGCCACCATTGTTTGTGCTCGCACAACTGAAATTTGAAAATAGAATAACAGACATTTAAGTTTTTCATCTGTACCTCTGATTGTCAACAGAAAGGTTCAATCTGGGAGAGGGCACTTCCGGGTTGTCCTGTCTTGCGGATTGGCTCCAGCATTGTGGATTGGCCAGATTTGTGTGGGACAACCTGCGACACAGCGACGGCAGAGTACGGGCGTCTGCAGTGGCTGCGATTGGACAGCTGTTCACCCAAGAATGGCTGTGGACTCACTTTTGCAGCCACCTGTCTCTCAAAGAGGTGAGAGTGAAAGACAGCTTTCTTAGCTGGGTGCATTGCCCATACATCAGATAAGTGCATGGGCAACACCCCAAAGCAAGAACTGAGGAGCATATTATACTTGCGCTATTTGGTCATGTGTCAGCCGTGTGTGATGACGATGACATGCTTCAGTTGGAACAAATAGTTATTTATTCAAATGAAATAGTAGAACTTAGCGAGCCATGTGCTTCGGCTCGGCGCGTTCCTCACGAAAAGTTCCGCTGATGTAGTGAACTTTCTTGAAGGCAACAATGATATTGGTTTCGCGTTTTCTGTCGACGTGGAAGGTCTCTTTTACGCGGTGCCCCATAGTGAACTGTTTCTCGCTGTTAAAGAATGCATTGATGAAAATGGTGCGGTTGCGTTCCAAAATGGCGCCGGCATGTCTGTAGAAAACCTTCTAGCCCTTTTGGAATTTTACCTCCAGTACACTTTTATCAAATTTGGCGACCAGATTTATCTTCAAAAGAAAGGCATCTGTATTGGTTCTTGTATCGCGCCTGTGTTGTGTCATATCTTTTTATCAACCATCGATCGCTCTTTACACGATCGTTTTAATTCTTATTACAGTGACAAGGTCCTTAAAGTTTTTCGTTATGTGGACGACTACTTAGTTCTGTTTAACAAGTGCTCATCCTCGTATGAGCATGCGCTGAAGTGTGTTCTAGAAGATTTTAGAAATCATGGAAAAGGGCTAACCTTCACCTTTGAACGTCCAGACGAAAGTAAGCTTCAGTTTTTAGATTTGCGATTGACGTTCAACGAAAGGCATGTTTGCTGGGCGTACTCTCCGCGTGCACAAAAAGAGCTCCTTCCGTACAATTCAGCTCACTCAAAAACGGTAAAGAGAGGCATCGCAACTCTCTGTTTAGATTCAGCACTTCGGAAGTCGTGCATTCACAAGGTGCAGGATAGTTTTAACCTTCAATTGGGGAGGCTGTTTTCAGCCGGCTTCCCTGGTTCGGTCATCTTGTCTGTGGCTGAGACGCTTCTTAAGAAGATAAAGCACCGTTGCAACCCAGATGCCGCGAAGACCCTGGTGGGCTTCCAGAGGCCAGAAGTGGTGCCGTACATACACAAGGTCACGCATAGCCTGAAAAAAGTTGCTAGCCGGTTCAACGTGCCGTTGGCTTTCTCGGTCCCCCAGAAGCTCGCTCAGCTTAGCCGTCGCACCACCTGTGCCGAGGAAAAGGGAGGCTGTAAAAAGAACCATGAACGACGTTTCGTTCAGTGTGCCAACAACGTTGTGTACGAGATTCCCCTGACCTACGGCAAAGTATATATCGGCCAGACGGGGCGCTGCCTCAATGACCGGCTCAGGGAACACGCAAGAAATCTAATTAACAAGGAGAGAAGTCATCTTGTCGACCACTGCATGAACTGCCCGAATTGTGAACCACGTTTTCGATGTGCAAAAATTGTAGGCAGAAGCAGACAAAAAACGGCGCGTGAAACGTTGGAAGCATTTTTAATCAGAAAGGCAGGTGAAGAGTGTGTCAGCAGCACTTATATTGCACTGTATAAAGCTGAAATTGATTTTCTTTCGCGATATGTTTGATGTTTCCGGGGGGTTGTTGTGACGATGCGCCTGCGCAGCCTGTTGGTATATATAGCTGGAGATCGGCCTTCAATAAATCAGTTGTCAGTTTGCGCCTGTGCTCGTCTGGTCTTATCTTGTGTTGTGTGGTGTTGCGCTTTTAACAATGGTTCCTATGACTGTCGCGCAAGCGGCACCAATAACAATGTTCACTTGAGTCACACCAGTAGGCTTGCATGAGTTGCCAAATAGACCACCCAATACGCAGTCCACGTCCGTAGCAACTTCAAAGTTGGGGTTTTGTGCAAACTGTTCATTAATAAGCGTTACTGCTGAGCCTGTGTCCCAGAGTGCATGTGACGCGATGCCATTTACATTGGCTTGCAGCAGTATGATTCTGCGCCCACCAGTGTCTGGGATGGCGACACTGTTGATGCCTTGTGTTGGGCTTTTCGCATGACGTCGTCGCGCTGCTGCTTTTTCGTCTTCCGTAGGCATGTCTGGATCGGGGCAGTTTATCGCTCTGTGTCCCTCCTTCTTTCTGCAACGGGCACATGTGTCGGCCGGTAGACGTGTGTATTTCAGCGCCGTAATGTTCGCAGAGTCGGTTGTATTGCTTTCGGTCGGCTTCAGAGTTTTGCTGAGTGTCAGTTCAGTCCAATATCGCGCCGGTTTAATTGTTGGACGTAATGCAAGAACTGGCTGATAGTTCCACGTCAGGAGATCGTGAAAAGCTGCCAACATTGGCTTCGCATTTGCTGAACGCACTCCCTGTACGAGCCAGTCGACCACATCGTCGTCGGACAGTTTGTATGAACCACGTCTGATGCGCTGGAGGCGTGCGTACATGTAGTCTGTCATGCTTTCGTTTTCTCGCTTTACTCTTGTGTCAACGTAAGCAACCCATCGGCAAAATAGTAGTGGCTTGTCGAACTCCGTTTTAAGCGCCGTCATCCATGATGTCCACTCATTGTACTGGTTACCTGTCGTTTGGTGCCAAGCGGCTGCACGGCCCCTAAGTCATGATATGCCTGCGTTTAGCGTCGCTGCTTCCATCCATGCGCAACGATCGCGCATTCATTCCACCGCGGTTTTCCACTGTTCAAAATTGTCTGACTCGGTTCCCGAGTACGTCGGCAAAGTTGTTGTCGTTATTTGCAGTGGAACGAGTGTACCACTGTCGTTTGGCGCGCTGGATGGTGTTCCCAATTGTCTTTCGAGAAGTTGTGCCATCATTTGTAGCATTGTATTGAGCATCACGAGCTTCGTCGTTTCGCTCGAGTTCGGCATAGTTCTGTTTTCGTCGTGGTTCATCCGCATCACCAAGCGAGTTGTAAAAGGATTGTCTTCGAAGTTACCTTGTGGCATCGTAAGCTGCAGATCGTTGGTGCCGGAGCCTGCTTCGTCCGTGATCAGCGTAGAGTTTTTCACTTCGGTATGATCGTTTTCCATGCTGGTCATCGTTGCTGGCTGCACTCACTGCGGCTCGCCTCAGTGGGGACAGCCTCGCCTTCTCGCTTCGTCTTCAGTTTCCTGTCCGCCTCAGGTTCGTTTTTGGAGTCCTCGTCGCCATGTCAACCGTGTGTGATGACGATGACATGCTTCAGTTGGAACAAATGGTTATTTATTCAAATGAAATAGTAGAACTTAGCGAGCCATGTGCTTTGGCTCGGCGCGTTCCTCCCGAATCTCCCTGCGCCCCCTCGTGTCCGCTCTCACAAGCCAGCATTAAAGGGCCCCTAAACCACATCAGATATTTTTTGAACATTTCAAGTAAACACACGCATCAAGTTCAGAATTCCGTCGCGATCAACAATACCAAACGCCGCAGTGTTACGTGCCGCGGGCACTCCACAAAATAAAAAGAACAATGCCGTCCTCCTCTCGTGGCCTTTCCGGTATCCCCAGCGGTCGTCACGATGTCAGCAGGGTGAATCTGGTGATGTCAACGTCGGGGACGATGCCCATTGGTTGAACATGAACCTACGACTTCCGGTTTGTCTGCTAGCAGGTACGCGCGCTCCCTGCTCTTCCTTGTCGTGTTGCTTGCTTGTGCGCTTTTGCGAATCGGTATAGTTACAGACCACAACGCAAGTGCCAAATCGCTCGTGTTCCAACACAGTCATGCTTAGCGGTCTGATTAGCTGCGCGAACAGAGCGCGACAGTGTTGGCCTTTCTAGACAAGTGCACAACACAGGGTCTATAGCGGCACGCTTCGCATTAACACGGGCTGGCACCGCAGCAACAGCGGGTAGCCGAGAAGCCCTAAGTCCACGTCCCCGTTACCGGCACGGTAACTCGCCGCATGCCGTTTGCCATTCACGGGCCGCTGTTAGACGGTCTCGCAAACGGCGAGATTTCCTTGCCGTAAAGAGGATGAGACCGGGACCCATTTGTGCGGTAGCCTCACCGCCACCGCCGCCGATCGCTTGACGGTGCCAATATCGTTGCTAGGCCTTTTCCGGCTCACTTAATTAAAGCTAAAACGGACGGCGCTTCGGAATGAATTACCGTCGCTCACAAGCCGCAATATTTTCTTACCTTTGTTATCGCTCTTCGCAATAATTCTACACGTAGAAGAAAACATGCTTATATTAGCGGCGCCGTCGACAGCCGAGCCGGTCGTCTCCCGTCGGTAGCCGTGCACGGCTGCAGCTGAGCTCGACAAGCATCAGAGCTTTAGAGTTCATTTTTAACGTTTGACAGTGGATATTGTTCTTCATAAAATGCACAATTTATGCATCGCTTTATCTAGGAAAAATTATTTCGCTTGGAACAGAAGCTGCAGCCGATGTTTTCGTCGCCAGTGGCGGAGGCGCGCAGCTTCGCAGTCGTCGATTGGCCTGTTGATAATGCTGCGGGCGGTGCGCCGGCCGAACTACCGTCTACTTTGGACACCTCTCGCACGGCCGACGTTCTAGGGCATGGGAGGCCGGTTCGCCGTCGGTATATTTGCCACTAGTGTGGACGTGCCTTAACCGGAAGTGTGAGGTGTTTTGAGAAGTGCGTTGGCGATGACGTATGTCACGTGACATTTGGAGCAGCACTCAGCGAGGAGGAGAGACCAGCCGACGAGGAGAGTAGCGAAGGAAAGAGCGAAATGAGCGAGGGTCGTTTTTCGATAATCAAACGTGTGTAACTCCGCTATTACGGCACCATTTCGAAAAAAATTCTCGCGGCTACGTGTTCATTGTATACTCGTGCACAACTGCAACACCATAACTAAATTTCGACCTCTGGGTAGTTTAGGGGCCCTTTAAATGGGTTCCTTAATGCCAGGTGGCGCTAGCTGTCCATAGTTGACGCGGTCCCCAACACGTCACAAAAGCTTGCAATTAAAATTAGCTTTAACCTTACCTGGCATTTCCACTGAACAACTCTGAGACACTGACTGCATGGTTTACTAATTAGCTGCAACACAGTACTTGATGCAGCTGTTTTTTTTATATGCATTCGGACCTTGATTTGCGAAGTTGTTGTATTCAGCAAACTTCATTGTATAAGATAATTAATTAGATTGAGATTTTCATGCTTTGCCAGTAAGCGTTCTGTATGTTGATACCATCCCTTTGGCTAATAATACATTTGACTTCTGTTGCATTCAATATAAAATTACAATGAGCAGCAGTGTAGACGATTTCTCTAGAAATTCAGGCAGTACTTGCACAGTTGCTACGCTCAAACTAATTTTGTTATGCATGGAAGCAGTACTTAATAACAAATGGGTGCATGTTATTTAGCTAGATGATAAAAGGTTGCTGCTGCAATTCGAGTGCGAGGCTACCAGTGCGCATGATGTGTCAAGTTTTACCTTGAATCTCAAATGTCATCTCCATAGACAAGGCAAATTGGTTATCGTATTTAACTGCATGGAGCATTCTTTGCACTTCAACTTGTTCCAATGCATGAGAACTGCATTGAATAGAAAGAAAATGTACACTCTTGAGCAAAAGTATATGGACCAGAGGATCGCCAAAGAAACTGCGTAATTAACAAGCATAAGCTGGAATTGACAAGTACACTGAAAAGTTCGCAATGCCAAGTTTGGACTGCAGTCCTCAATTTCAAGGTGCAGTCACAGGCGGAAGAAAAAATCTGCTTTATCGCGCAACCCCTGGTCTGTATACTTTTGCTCACAGGTGTACATGCCCGAATATTGAAAGGTGCGTGCAACTGACTGCATGCCCAGCATTTTATTATGTTGGGCAAAGAACCCTCACAACTCCTTACCACTCTAATCACATTTGAAAGAATTCTTCAGTTACTTGTCAGAGTGCTGACCCTAGAGCTGGAGTAGCTAGAAATTGAAAGGGCAGGTGTCGGGTGTTTCTGCCCACAGGTTGCCGAGCTTTTTCTGAAGTGCAACAAATTTTAAGTAACAAACTAGCAGGCTCAAATGCTATTTATTGGCGATATATTGCTGAACACTTTACGAAGTTCTTAATCTGAAAATTTGAACAAAATTTAAGGCTTATGCTAATCATGAGTTAGTGTTTCACAGGCAACAGGCCTCCTTGTTGCTGCCATTGTAATCAACATCGAAGTTCTCTGAAATATAATTATCATAAAAATCATAGTTATGCATTATTTCGCATTGGCTTTTTGCACCTGTTTGCCATGTTGGAAAATGGAAGACACGAGCAGCACTGACAGATAAGCTTTGTCATGCTATCTATCACAGAAAAACAAAAGTTGGTATGCGATTTTAGTTTAACGAACTTCTGTGTACATGGCTCAACCAGTCTACAGACATTTCATATTTGTGAATTTTCTTGGGCGTGGCCAGAAGTGTGCATTGGCAGCCAGACGAGTCTACTCGGGCATGGCACTAAAAGTGTTAGGATAAGCATTGCGAAAACTGAATGGATGCTGAAACTTTCCCACAGCATGCATTTTGCGAGTGCTCTGAAACCACCGCACACAGAATTTAGTAAGCTGTTGCTCAGCGGAGAGGATATAAACGAAGTGACGGCTTTATTCGTGCAGGCAGACGTCGTAAAAGAAGTTTTATCAATGGCCCTGGACGACACAGACGTGCTTCCCCGGTGGTGTGCAGCATCTACTCTTCGCAGCTGGCTCGATCGAGACTGCCTCGGACTGCGCTCCAGGCACCGAGGTGCTCTGCAGCGCTGTGCTTCCGACATTCTCAGCTTAGACTTGGACTACAGAGTCCAGCTAGCTGGCCTCTCAATCTGGAAGACGCTTCTGGGGGAGACTCTCAACACATCAAGTGTGGTCTCTGACTCCACTGTGAAGGAACTGCTGAGGGAAGCTGACACTGCGGGCTTTGGTGCGTCCATGAAGAAAGCGATGGCTTCCGATGCGGTCCTCCTCCGCAGAGATGCGCAGGCCTTTCTGCATCAGCTGTTGGCAAGGCTGCATGGCCAGTGTTCATTTTCTGGTGAAGCTTGTGAGATGGGAAGCAGACAGCACGGAGTGAATGCTTCAAATGATGAAGGTAACTAACATTTTGTCTATGTAGTAAGAGATAGATAGATAAAGACTTTATTTAGCATGAAGCATCATTCAGCTGGAGAGAACCTCAGCCTTGAGTTTTCCTTCTAGTCAGACCCACACCTGAGGACATGACCGCGTCATGTTGTCATAACATAGTGCGTAGAAACAAAACAGTAACTGGCTGTAGAAAAGCTATTATAGGAAATTATTTAGGGTGCTTTGAGGCTTTAAAGTAGTTTCACTGGTACCTGGCATTCACTTAAAAGAAAAAAAATAATTAAAAAAAATGACTTGAAACTAGAATCTCGGTACTTCTTTAAGGTTTGTCATCCTCCAAGCTGTCCTGTACCGTTTGAGATTCTCCTCGAACGAAACCACACATCACATGTTCAAAATCGGCACACACTCTTCTTACTGCGATGCCCATAAATGAGCCGAAAGAATGATGCAGCTAAACAATGCTCCTTAGCTCAGTTAATACCATTGCAGCACGCTGGATCTATGCTGCATGATCACAATCCTGCTAAATATGGATGATGCTATCGTTAGCAGGACAACAGCTAGGGCTATCTAGGAGTGGCTTGTTGAAGTTAATCAGGGTGGGGATAAGTGCTCGACGCTTATTGAAACTTTTTTTCTCCAAATTTTCAGGCTTTAAATTAGTGGTGTATGCCTTACAGGAGTTTATATGTTACCTTTTGCACTGAGGGAGAATGGAGAAGGTGAATAAGTGACGAAGCTTTAGCATGTCCCAAACAGACACCTGGGCTATGGAAGAATCTGCAGTGGAGGCTTTTGGGTCAAGTCCAGTCATTTGAGTTTCTTTAATGCACACTGAACTCTCACTGCATTAACTTTTTTATATTTTGCGTCCATCAGAATGTTGTCGCTGTGGCTGGCAATTGTGCTCGCTACATTAAGATCATGAGCAGAACACCGCCGAGTAAATTAGATAAAATTAATACTTTGGCTCCAAAACTGCCCGCTGCATTCCCCTAGCACGCACAATGTCGCAAACTTGATGCTTGTCCTTGTTGCGACAATGGTGAAATGGCAGTCAAAATTAGTCCGGAGTCCATCAGTGCAATCTTCATCTTGGCTTAGGGTGTCGCTTCGGATCATTAAATCGGATCACTTAGAAATTGATGACGATCTGGATTCATGTTAAAGGTACTGTGTGCCTTACTTAATTTTCAGACAAACCAGTTCACTGCACTGAAGCCGAGGCATCTATGGATAGCAGCGACACCTTTTCCAATGCGGATCGTTCGGCGGCCATGGAGGAAGTGCTGGACCTGGGTGTGTCGGAGTGCCTCCAACGAAAGTTGAAATTCCCCGAGAATATCCAAACGCCGGCCACGTCGCTTGCAGCGGACTCTTTACAGCTGGAGCTGGTACACACCACAGACCTCCTTGCAAAACTTTCACCGCTGGGAACTTTCAGAAAGTGTGATGCCAAACCCGTTTCGCTGGACTCCCAAAGTTGTGACTCTCTTCTAGCAGATATCTTGGCTGCTGCCGCATCGGAACACTGACAGAGACTGCTATTGAGTTCTTATCACCGTACGGTTGTATCTGCCCTCGGAGGCAAAAATGCTGTAAATAAAAAAATTCTCGCAGAACCAATCTCGCGATGATTGTCGATGTTAATGCGATTAGCATTCAAGCAGTGTAGTGACACACTGCATTGCCAAATTCCCGCTTGACAGCAACGTCTTCACCTCTCTGGAGCTCAACGAACCTTGCTCATTGCATGCTCTGGTCCCATTCTGCTCACTTTCTCCACACTCTGCTTCTGATACCAACTTTTTCACTTCTCTGTAGCCAACTTCACTTCTTGCCTATGTGTGCTTGTCTGTCTGGGAACATACCTAGTGGCAAATACTCTTTCTGGAGGATTGGCTAAACATCTTCACATACCTGTGTCACATGCCCAGCTGCACTTAGCCAATGGTCCAACGAAAGAGGTTAGAAACAGAAGTCATATCGAAAATGTGTCAAGTTCCCAAAGAATGCGTCAAATTGAAATTGCAGTCAAATTGCAACGACTTGCTGCCCGAAAAAATGTTCGGATTCTGGCCCCACCTTTCTACCTACCTCCTTCAGCTGAAGGAACAAGTCCTTGAACACATCTCACCACACAACACCGGAGCGATCATAGCACTCGACCTTAAAGGCGCTTTTGACAACGTGGCTCACCATATCATCCTTACAAATGCAAGTCTTACCAACTGCAGTCGTAATACAACAACGTATGTGCCTTTCTGACAAACCGCATGGCCACAATAGGCATTGGCTCACTCAGAACCAAAAAACACGTCACTATTACCGACTCCCAAGCAGCTTGCCGTAGCTATGCCAGAGGCAGAATATCTTCAATCGCCGACCAACTCCTCAAACAAGCCTCCCAATTCCGCCGACGTTAAATCGGAGGGACTCCAGGACACGAGTCCCTCCATGGAAATTTGCGTGCACATGCTGTAGCCCGAGCTCATGCCACCCGGGAGCCACAAGTACGTCACTCTTCAGTTTTCTCCACACTGGGCCACTGCATGTGTGCGGTGCAATTACCTTCAAAAGAAGCGTAAGTCAAGCCGATAACCCTTCTACACTATGCGTGCTTAAGCTGTCGGTGCCATACTTACCTTCACAATACAATGCCCTATTACAACACTGATTGAACAGACAACTATACCCACCCCCCCACAAGACCCTCTCACGCGAAGATGCAGTAGCATGGCGACAATCACAAACTAACACATACCCCCGTTTATACAGATACACACAATACACCCTGCACTACACTATACTCGCACAAATGCCCCCTTATTAGGGGCGAAGCTCCTTATAGCGGCACCCGTTCGTCCCCGTCGTCGTAGTAGTAGTGTGTAACCAGTAGTGTGTAACCAGTCTGAGAAAAATGAGAAAAAAAATTCCGAAGTTGTGTCCGTAGCGCGGAATCGAACCAGGGACCCCTTGCTTCCGAGCGCGCGGCTTTAGCCCACTACGCCACGAAGCGGACATGGACACACGCACCACGATGGCAATAAATACCCAACATTAACGAAAGGCCGCGTTTCTAGCGCGTTTCTAACGTGTTTGTGCTAGCGTGTTACGGCCCGTGTAAGAAGCTGGTGTAAGACGCTGTGGCCTCTCCGCCTTACCTTTAACGCGTTTCGAACGCGCTGCCTAAAGCGGTGGCAAGTCAAGTTCAAGACGAGGAGCGTTTATGCATACGGGGGGTATACTCTCTCAGCAGTCATGTGATGGCGTCGGCAAACGCGGTGCACGTTCCGGCATGTGTAAATGGCTGCGTAAGACGCTGTGGCCGCTCCCCCTTACTAGAGAGTACTGCACGTTTCTAACGCGTTTGTGCTAGCGTCCCCTTAAGCGGGAGATCCGATGATTCCCTCCGGAGCTTCGCCCACTCATCATCATTCACCCCGTGGATATGCTGTGATTTTTAACGAATACGCTTCCCTATATCACACCTCATGGGCGTGCCCCAAAATACAAGTAGTTCCGACCCAACTCCACACCCAAGCTGTGGGAGGCCGTGCCTAGCGGGCTGTGCAGGCCTAGCTGGCCGTGAATAGCTTGGACTGAGGGCGCCTTCCAGCACAAGCAGGAAGACACCTGCTCACTTTTTTTTCTTCTGAATAAATGTTTTTCCTCCTCCTCCGCCTTTTCCTCACCCTTGATGGCATTGAAGTGGGCATGTTGCCTGTGAAACGTGTTTGTTGTTTTTACCAAAGGGAAGGTGTCTGCTGCCGTGAAAATACTGTCAAGGATAAAAATCTTACACACGTATGGGCCACTGCATGTGTGCGGTGCAATTACCTTCAAAAGAAGCACATGTCAAGCCGATGCCCCTTCCACACTTTGTGTGCTTAAGCTGTCTGCTATATCCTGGCTTTCCAAGGCCTACACATCACATCATGCTGGATGGCAAATAACATTGTCTTCAGCAGGACGGGACTCTGAGCCGTTCTCTGGATGTGTGGTTTATGTGAAAAAGAATGTTGGGTGCCGATTGCTCTAGCTGGTTTAAATTATGCCTTTGACACAACCTAGCTGGACTCATCCAGTGTTTCTTTTCTGCTCCTAGGCATCACACAGAGGTGGAAATATTGCATAGAAAAGCCCAAATGCTGTCAACAATTCCAAAGTATTCACTGTGGGTGTCGTATGGGTCTTGGCATGTGTGAAAGTGCTCAATTTTCCACCACATCTACGCACATTTGAGCATCGTTGTCTGCTCGAAGCGGACGACTGTGCCCGACAGCTTGGAATAGCAGAGGACAGCAACTTGCTGCTCGCATTTTTGGTAGGTTGGACGGTTGATATGCCACAGCTCCGTGGGTCGCACTCAAGGACCCGATGACCTGCTTAGCCTCCCAGACAGAGGATGTTTGGGGACAAAAAGAGGCTGTTTGGGGGCTGGAAGGTCAATGCCTCTGGCCCACTGCAGAGTCGTACCACAAGCAGCAAGTTTTATTGCGATAGCAATTATATGGACAGTTCAACCGGATTTCTGCCGTCGGCGTCGCCGTCGCGTGAGGTTCCCTATAGATAAAATCTTCGCCGCGCGCCGTATGCCCGAGCGGAAGCGTGCGGGGACGCGCGCTATCACGGAGAGCGAACGCACTCAATCTCCCACGCGCAAGCAAGGAAGCGGGAAGCCAGCGCCGGAGGGAGCGGGGGGGGGGGGGGGGGGGGGCGCATTTCTACTCTGCCAACAACCGCGCTCGTCGCTCGCCCACACCGTCGCTTATCTCCACACGGCTCTGACCTTTATGCGCTGTGCATTCGCCGCTCAGTTTCCGTTGAAGCGATAGACCGCACGTACCTTCGCCCGCTGCGGCGTATGCGCTTGCTGCCAGCGTTTTGACAGTCGTTGTCTGCAGTCATTCAGTGTGATCTATTCATGTTTGTTTGTGCGCGCTCACACCACGCTTGTTCAATCAGTTAGTAATAGTCGGGCCACATTTTCCAACGCACGCTACACATGCAATGCTGCCCGGATCGGCAGTGCAGCGCTACAGGTGTGTCCCTTCGCACGCGCTGCCCACGGGAAGCGCTTCTCATCAACACCACCGTTTCACACGCGCCTTCTCGTGGTCATCGAGTCTCTCTTCATGTCGGTCTACTTACGCCGCAGCACACCTGCTTACTTAATCAGCTCATGTTTACTACAATTCATATTGCTACCAAAGCCGCTCACCTTACTTCGTATGACATTGCTGTGTTGCTATCGCATTCATTGCTTCGCCCTTAGGGCGAAACTGTGACATTTTTTGTCATAATTACTAATTCGGTGACCGATAAGCTAATATAGCAATAGCCTAGCCAAGTGGGCAGACCTTCATGTAAGCTACTTACGCATCTCGGGAGACTTATCAGTCTCTTGCGTGTTCGGATGTACAGATGGTTGCGAGAGGTCGTGAAAACAAGATAGAGACATTTTCAAAGGCGCCGAAAACAATATTATCGGTAGATTGCTCGCACGTAACCACAGTCACGATAGATTACACAGTTCTTTCGTACTAATAAGAGCTATCTGATTTTACAGGAAAATAGAAGTAAAAGAAGTACGTGCAATCGGGTATGACGCGCGCCGACTTGCAGTGTTCGCTCACCGCCATCAGGCCAAGTATATGGGTCGGTGCATCATAGAGTTTCATACAGTATTTTACTAGAGAGAACTCTTGCGCTAGCGTCTACGGGAACTGGAATCGGGGCGGCTTAGCCAGCATGGGAAATATGGGAAGTGCATGGATTTGCCTAAACTTCGTCCTTCTGGCTTCAAACGGCTTCGCGAATTCGTGAAGTGTTTCTTTTAATTCACTTCACTTTATTACACTAAAGGCTCCCAGGGTTTGGGAGATTACAAAAGGGGTGGACCGTAGGGGAATCCGGGGGCAGTCGAAGAACAGCAGCGGTGCCGCTGCCGGACTGTCTGAAGCTGTAGACAGATTAGAAGGGCCGGCGGGACACTCGAAGCGAAGAGGTTCGCTGGGAGCCGTGGCGTCGCAAGGGGCGGGAACCAGGGCCAGGACCCGGTGATGAGTGGGGCAGGCAGCTGCGTAGCGAAGGCGAACGGGTTGGATGACTGCATCGCGACACAGCCACCAAGGCCACCTACAAAGTACACGTAGTAAATTATGTCGTGAAGAAAGTACCGCGTCGTAAATAATTAAATAGACGTTATTAAAACTGTCAGACGGCAGGATTCAAACACAGGACCTCCAGTACGGAGGTCCTACATTGAAAACAATACGCCCCGGACGCATGCATCGACAAGCGGCATATAGAACGCCCTTACGAATTTCTCGCGGGCCTATTCAGCGCGTTTAGACGCTTGGCGATTTTCGATTTGGCCACCCCGAAAGGCTGAACCGCTGCAATTAGTGTGTGTGTTCGCAGAGTATTATGCACTTGGAAAAATATACACTGCTCTGAAATTTAGGACAATGAAGGCTAGATAAACAAAGCCACCACAGCAGCGTCTGAGTCCACAAGCACGAAGATCAGTCCAAATCCATGCACTTCCCATCATTCCCATGGTGCCTGAACGATCGCAGTGACAGAGTTGCCTCTAGTGATTATTGTATGAAACTCTATGCCGTGTATAAATTATCACCACCACTAACGTTCACTCTGCGCTTTCGGCTGAAAGCGCGCCTGCCACTGGTGAATAGTAATTCGTCTCAGTAAGCGAAAAACAGCGCTTTTCGGCATTTATACAAGCAAGTTGTCCGCTATCGGGAATGGGTAGCCAGAATGCCCTCATTGGCATCGCAGCCACGTGTTAAAATTAAATTATGGGGTTGTACGTGCCAAAACCACGATATATTATGAGGCACGCCGTAGTGGGGGACTCCGGGTTAATTTGGGCCACCTGGGGTTTTTTTTTTAACGTGCACCTGAATTAAGTGCACGGGTGTTTTTGAAATTTCGCCAACATCGAAATCTGGCCAGGATTCGAACCCGCAACCTCGGGCTTAGCAGCGCAACACCAAAGCCACCACGGCGGGTCACGGTCACGTGTTCGATAGTGGCAGTACTCATGCAGCGGCGCTGTAAACGGTCTATATTTAAGCTCCTTCATTTTCGTTATTTTATCTCTCTCTTTTAACAAGGGTTAAAATTGGGCGTTACATTTAAAGATGAGTATAGGGGAGAAATCGAGGTTTTCGTTGTCTGGCAGCCGAGAGCTTGGGATTCTTTCTCGTAGTTTTACAAATCATATGATTAACAGAGGCAGTTGTCTACTTTTAGACACATTTAGACATGTTTCATCAAACAAGCTACAAAGAGTCTAGGGGTATGTATGAGTTATAGGCCGATTTACACCCTTTGGCACCTTTAAGCGTGTAAATTAGTTTTACACTGGGAAGCAGTTCAGTGGTTAGGGCGCCGCACTGTTGAGCCCGAGGTCGCGGATTCGATTACAAGCCGCAGCGGCTGAATTTCGATGATGGCGATATGCAAAAAAAAAAAAAAAAAAAAAAAAAATGCTCGCGTACTGTGATTTTGGTCGGCGTCAATCCAGGTGGCGGAAATTATTCCGGTTTAGCTTCTAATGCATTGTTCATAGCCTTTGAGTACTTCGAGACCTTAATTAAGCCGAATAATATTATCTGATTCCAAAAAATGCTGTGCTATGCGCGTATCGCAATGTAACATCTTGCGACGGATGGCAGTAAGCATATAGCAATGGACAGCAATAGCCACCCTCTCTACGTATACCGTGTGAAAAGAAATAAGAATGCGCCGAGTCGATTTATTTCGACGATAGGCACAAGGCTTCCATTGTTAGGTAATTCTAGACAAAGGAACAGATAAAAAAGGAACACAATAGAAAGAAAGACATCAATTCCACCAAGGCGTTTAGCGTTCCGTCAGCAGAGTGTCATAAGAAGGGGAAATAATGCAAATCTAGCTGGGAGTTGCAATGGTTATCACGGATGGCCGTGAGCAAAAGAGCAAAGATAATTGTATCATCACGACGGATCTAGATATGCGTGTGTTACCGCGTCCGGGTATAAAGTCTAAGCTTTCGCGTGCAGGAATCGCGGAAGCGCAGAAGCGCCGTCATTGTCACCAAGTTCCCACGCATCTAAGCGACGCCTTTGAGAAATCCCTGCCCCAAAGGTGTCGGTATGTCACGCTTTCCGTTAAGCCTAATCGCGGCTTTTCTTCTGACTACCGCGGATAGGTCGTGGTCCTTGCCGGCATCCGACCCGGCGACGAGTGCTAACTACACTGGGTAAGTCGTTCTTGCTTGAATTACACTGAAGCGTCCTTAAACCGGTCCTTGAGGGATGATTAATGGATGTCGGGGAGGTTCGTTGACTGTAGCCAAAGCGTCACTGTATACCGCGGTGTCACTCGTACACTTCTGATCGCGATCCGGATCGAGTGCTGCTACACGGACATTTGCGATCGCGATCTTGCGGGATCCGGATCCGGGTGATCGCGATCATGCCTCTTGATCGCGATCGCAGGGTGCCGTCTGTGTCCTCTAGCGCAGTATTCTGAAAACGCTAAAATAAAAAGTGAAGGTAACTCAATAAAACAACGTTAAAAAACCTTTTTATCAGAAATAGTAAGCCTGTGCAATTCAAATATTATCCACATTTAACCGTATTTGGCAAAACTGAATTTGTAGCCAAGGCATTATGAAGTTCTGAGAGTTGCCGATGCCATCATAATCATCAAGATAATCATCGTTTATAGGGCTGATTTAGGTGCAGGACCGACGTGTCCCCAGCACTCTCCAGCCAGCCTTCTACTGTTGTTCGGTACCATCTTTTACCGTAACCACTCTATTTCTTTTTATCATCCAAGAAGGCTTATTGACCGCTGACTACATGGTCATTGGTTCGACCCGTCGCCACGGCGGAAAGCAAACCAACTCGTCTGCTGATATTTCGCTGCAACTAAAAAACATTCCCAAATGGACCAAACTAATAACCAGTTTCCTCTGCTTTTCCTTCCCTCACCCAACCACTAACGCCCTCCCACGGTGTGTCTCTGGGATAATGAGCACCATTGTTTATCATTGTTGAAAATATAACTCACCACTGGCTATCAGCTGCTCCACGTCGCGTCCAAATAATTACTTTTATTTCTCAATTTCGGCGCCAATATTGTAACTTCACCATTTTACTCCATGCAGTTATTTTTGTATGACTTTTACAGGCTTTGCCGAGCATTTCAACTGTCAACGACGTTATAGAAACACTGCAAAGGGGTCAGAATAGATAGATATTTGATCAGAATCGTGCTAACAAGAGAAGCTTCAATCTCTAGTGAACTAGTCTTGCCTTTGACAAGAAAACTAGCCTTGACGAAGACATTCTTTCAGGCTCTCATTCAAACAACTTGTATAGTCTTTCCAGTGACACACTGACATGCCTAATCTTTTTGCAACCGAAATAATCACTCGCTTCATGAGATTATCGATACCAGGAAAGCTAATCTCGTGTTTCACGGCACGCGGCAATATCCGCGCCTTCCTTCCCCTATAACGAACGACGTCCCAGATAGGAGTGACCTTTTGTGGAGTTGTCCCGGAGAAGGCGGCACTTCCTGTGCAAGCTTCACCCAAGCCGCCCACGTGACTGCCATCTGTGGATCTATGGTCCATCCCTTAAATCCCTGCTAGACTTCACTGAATAGGGGTGCGAAGAATTTTTGAAACTTTCGAAATAACGAATCGAATACTGTGAAAGTCGATTCAGACTTCGAATTTAGCAGATACTATTTGTAAATACGAATACTTTATCGAATAGTTCTCGGATATTTTAGACCTTCAACTGAAGGTGATCAAACATACATTTGGAACAAACGTGCGATACATTTTAGCCCGGCGAGGATAGTAAACGTAAAACGCAAGAATTAAGTTACGCTACAGGTCACTCAGGAAGTCATACATTTTCGGCTAAAGCGCGATTCTTCCCACTCGCCGAAGAGTCCCGAGTACCTGAACAAAATTATTCCTTCATAACAGTTTATTTGTGTTTTGAACAAACAACGCTTCATAATTTGCATTGTGATGACAAAAGCTTGCGAACCTTGTGAATGCACTAGGATGTAAACAACGTTTTATATTGATGGGAAAAATGGCTGTTTATTATCTATAAAGTATTAGATAATCGATTCGACTCTCTTTACGCAACGTGTATTCAATTCGGTCTCAAAAATTACTGTTCGCGAAGCCCAAACATAACAAACTAGACATGTATGCACAAATTACATGCCTCACTCGTTTTATGCCGCAGGGCAATCTTTCGAATTAAATCGAAAAACAAAAGACCAATAATCTCGTATCATTTCTCGGTTATCTCAGGTACCGACTGGTGTCAGTGACTGCCCCTAACGAGAAGAGCCGGAGCATTTTATCGTCCCTGGCAGATTCGTTCAAGGTAAGAAACGTCCAATTGCACGCGATATCGGCCGAGAGTCGACCGATTCCATTGTCCACTCAACAGCCTAGCCCTTCACATATACCCACAGGTCTTACGATTGTTTATGTGGCCAGTGAATGCGATAACTCGGCCTCTACGTGTCGGCCGTCGATAAAGCAATAGTAAGAAAAAAAAAGAAAAAAAAACCCTGCCGGAGGGAATAAAGAACGCTGGCGTTAACCAGGTTGGGGCATTTGAATGTAGGGTGGGGTCAACGTTTGACAAGCATTGAGAACCGAAAGAATATTCAACGGCTCAAAGAGGGCCCCGCTAACTCCACGTCTGTTTATCTCTGTTCGACGGAGCTGTTTGTTAATTTAACTGCATGTGCACTTGTGTGAGCGCAGCTACTACTTCATTTTGCTGACTCATGGCCTCCTATATCTGGGGGGGGGCTCTGCAAGTGTCCCCCTAGTGAATCTTTATTCTTTATTTGAAGTGGTACACTCCAGGAAGGAGGCCAAAAGGCACAATGCCTGACGCGGGCCTTCTCCCCATTGTAGGCATGTTGCACTCGGAGGTGTTACAAACAAAACTAAAAGTAAATCAATGCATTAGCAAGGTAGCATATGCGTCAACACTTGTTGGCATTTTCCAACAATGGAAAATGTCTCTAGGAGTACGTGCGAGATACCCTCATGAAAATACAAAGAGATACCTCCCCCTTTTCTGTTATCTCTGAACAAGGACACGTGAGAATATTCTTCAAATTGAACAACATCAGACGTACCAGTGAACCAAGTTTCAGTGAATGCTAAAACATCAAACTTATGGACTGGTGAGTTGAGGTAGGTGCCAACGCCGTCGCCTTTGTTTCTAAGGCTTCTTGCGTTTAGACAGCACAAAGAAAGGGATTTACTTTGATGACACTGTAAGCTCCCTATTGCTTTGTTAAATTCTTCTATTCCTTCTATTAGTGGACATGTCTATTTCGTCAGCTGCTGAAGTGCTGATTGGCTGGAGTGCCTGTCTCCTTCAGACGCGTACTCCAGCCTAGCCAATCAGAACTTCAGCAAGCAGACGAAATGGTCATGTCAACTAGGTGGACACTAGAGTTACTATACAGTAACTCTAGTAGTGCACACTTACAGAATACCGTCCCTGGATATGCGCGGTGTTCTAGTGCGCGTGGTAATAAAACAATCTTAACGTTTCCCGAAAGCTGTACATTCATACATCCAATTCGTTGGCGTTATATACTCTAGCAGATGCAGGTTACAGAACTTCGATAACTAGTTTTGAGACTGTCTTCCGGATTTGTAAACTTCGTGCTTGGATATTTTTGTTAATTTACTGACTTTAGACAACTTCCGCAAAAAAAAAAAAATGACGTTCCAAATCAAAGTTTAAGTCTGAACAGTTGCTAGGCTTCCACTTTCTCCCTCAAATGCAACAAAACTACATTCAAATTTGACTAGCGGTTGTCTCGTGGGAATATTATTGAGTTTTTGCATGTGTTCGAATATAGAAATCGGAGTTGACCCCGAGCTATCGAGCGTCCTCTTAACTGGTACACGCAATGCATCTTGCTGCATATTTTAGGCGCTTATTTCTCGAAAGTGGTGCAAGGCGCATAATTTCTATCAAAACTTGTCGCTTCGAACACCAGCTTATAGTTCCGTGCCTGCCACGATGTTCCAGCAGCTGTGGCGTTGTGCTGCTGTGCGCGAGGGTTCAGGTTCAATGTCCGCATTTCGATTGGTGTCGCATGCAAAAAACCGCAGGGGACTCTGATCATGAGAAAGAAACTTACAGACGAATAAAATTGGGTTGGAGTGCATACGGAAGGCATTGCCAAATCATGACTGGGAGCTTACCACTGTGGTTGAAAAGAAAAGTGCACAATCATTGCATTCTACCGGGGCTACCATAAGGGGTAGAAACTTGGAGGTTAACAAAGAAGCTCGAGAACAAGTTAAGGACCGCACAAAGAGCGATGGAACGAAAAATGTTAGGCCTAACGTTAAGAGACAGGAAGAGAGCGTTGTGGATCAGAGAACAAACGGGGATAGCCGATATTCTAGTTGACATTAAACGGAAAAAGTGGAGCTGGGCAGGCCATGTAATGCGTAGGATGGATAATCGGTGGACCATTAGAGCTGCACAATGGATACCAAGAGAAGGGAAGCGCAGTCGAGGTCGGCAGAAAACCAGATGGGGTGGTGAAGTTAGGAAATTTGCAGGCGCAAGTTGGGATCAGCTAGCGCAAGACAGGGGTAATTAGAGATCACAGGGAGAGGCCTTCGTCCTGCAGTGGACATAAATATAGGCTGATGATGATGACAAAAAGCCGCCCGCGTACTTAGATTGGGGTGCACTTTAAAAACATCCTGGGTGGTCAAAACGTTATCCGGAGCAGCCCGCTCGCGAGTTAGTTTTTTTTAATTTACAGGTACTGTAGGC
The DNA here is from genome assembly GCF_013339745.2 of Dermacentor silvarum. Lineage (NCBI taxonomy): Eukaryota > Metazoa > Arthropoda > Arachnida > Ixodida > Ixodidae > Dermacentor > Dermacentor silvarum. Next base: position 14,669,580 of record NC_051158.1, read on the forward strand.
CCTTCTCGGGCCCATGCAGGAGTGGATACATAGAATACAAACAAGAGAAATAAATTTAAATGAATTACTTGGCATAGCAGCAAAGAAATAATACATAAAAAAGGGGAAAAACATGGCAATACACTGGACATAAATGAATGCTAGTACAAGGGACCATAATTAAACTCAGAGTATACTCTGCTATTAGACTCGAATTTCAACAAAAACTGATATTGCTAATGCACTGAACAAATGATTCCAAGGAGACGGAGTTCACTGCCTCCTCAGATAACGTGTTCTAATGATAAATTGTGTGAGGAAATAATGAGAACTTGTGAATATTGATGAAGCTGACTGATTGTCTAATAGTTTCACTCTGGTGCGTTATCACTGATCGTTTGAAAGAATCCTGAAGATATCGTTCCCGTGATAGTTTAAAGTTATCGTGATGAAGTTAGTAAATAATACATTGAGGCGTTAATCCCCGTAGTTTCGTTATGACTGTAACCCTTAAAATCAATAATCGTTACATGAAGTTTAAAATCAATAATTATGCGGGTAGTCGATGAAAAGCTTGTTCTTGTCAATGCTCAAAAACATACACCCTACGATCACTTCCATCAGGATGTTAATTTCACCCATGAGTCTCTTGTCCTGTTGTGGCAGCCTTCTCGCGTCGTCGGCCCTGTGCGAAAAACTGCAGCCACGTTACGTCGGGCGTTACCGGGTTCTGCGCCAAGTGACCGACGAGAGATGTGAGATTTCGCCTTTGACAACGAAGTCATACGTTTCTTCAGTGACCGATGTCGCAGGTCTCCCGACTGAAGGCTCATCACTCGAACCTAGATTCAACAGTCGTCGGGAGTTTGTGTTACGTATAGGGGGTTGCGCCGAGGTAAAAAGAGGCTATGGTAGACACAGAATACGATGGAATGGCATCCCAGCGTCGGCCTTACGCTTGTACTCACAACAGCTCTGACTGCTATCTCGCAGTGGCACACGCTCTATCTGTAAATACACATGGTAACTATCCACTCTTGTAGCAACATTGCAAGTTATCGCTCGTATTCTGATCTCCGCCACTGCTACAAAATTGGTACGTAAAAATATTTGGTCAGTTTCTTCCGAACCGTCTACTTCTTTACAATCAGAGATCGTCGTCGGAGAAAGCGGGGTATATTGACATTGATGCGAGGATTTATCTTGGAAATAAGAGGCCTAATTAAGACTTGAAAACTTCCTTGGAATCAAGGTAAAAAGCCCTTTACCTTATTAAACGCCTTATTGGATACAAGAAGGCATGTGCTGCGTCTGCAGTACGTATTTACTTTATCTGTGATGCCTGCATGGGTTTCACTTGTTACTTTTCTTTTTGCATAATACATCATACCTATAGATACGCTGTGCATTTTACATTAGTTTTTTCCCCTGCCTACGTGGGTTATTTATATATCTTCAAGCACGACCTGTGTATATTTCCGTGGATTTCCCTGCACATTAGTGGCAAATATAGAGGCAACCGCTTCGCCTAGATAGAATGGTAACATTTAGGCAGTTGCTTCTTTCATCATCTGCATCTTTTGCGGCAGTATCCTTTATCGACGCAAAAAAATCTTGAACAATATACCCGGTCTCATTAAATATCTACCAAATATCGTACCGTACGTCTCACAAGAAATCCATTCTTACACGCAGTCACCTTAGTGATGTTGCACTTGCCAATTACTGTTGACGTTGTGCTTGTTACATTGAATACTGTAATTTATATATTGCATTTTACTCGCTTATTGATATTGTACTTAGACATATTTCGTTTTTTGTAATGTAACTAGCCCTATTGGCTGTAGATTCAGGCGCTGCCACAGTCATGTTGTATATTTATTTATTTATTTATTATTTATTTATTTATTTATTTATTTATTTATTTATTTATTTATTTATTTATTTATTTATTTATTTATTCGGTTACGCACAGGCTCCAGAAGAAGTATTGCGCGAGGGGACGATACAGGGAATTAGCAAAAAGAAAAAGAGTACAAAGGAATTATATAACAGTTAACGGGTAAACATGAAAGGACTGAAATGTATCTAACGATATAAATGAAAGATATCTAACAAGGTATCTAACATGAAAGGTATCTAACGATATACATAACGCAAAAAGGAAACACAACGACTGTGTGAAATGGCAATAAAAAAAGGAGTACCAAGAAATTATACAAAGGGTAGCGGGTGAAGATGTAGGAACAAGTCTCTCACAATTTTAAATAACGCAATAAATGCAGAAAAAAAAAGAAAAGAAAAGAAACACTGTATACGACTTCGCTAAAGCTAATTATATAAAACCCGGCTTATTGCTGTTTTTATTCGTTAGGAAAAAAAGGACAACAACGATGTTTATTGCGTAACAATGTTTATTGCGCCTAAGTATACTTAGGCGCAATAAGGACAACAACGATGTTTATCAACGATGTTTATCAACAACGATGTTAAAAAAGGACAACAACGATGTTTATTGCGTAACAATGTTTATTGCGCCTAAGTATACTTAGGCGCAATAAACATTGTTACGCAATAAACATCGTTGTTGTCCTTTTTTTCCTAACGAATAAACACAGCAATAAGCCGGGTTTTATATAATACTTAGGCGCAATATACTTAGGCGCAATAAACATTGTTACGCAATAAACATCGTTGTTGTCCTTTTTTTCCTAACGAATAAAAACAGCAATAAGCCGGGTTTTATTAACTCTGATTAAGGGAACTCAAGCGATTGTCGAGGCTCCATTCGAGCTTTCTGAATCCACGCAGCTCGACGTCTGGCGAGACGCCACCGCTTTCGGCAAGCCGGCTCTCGTACTGCTGAGACCTCAAGTGGCGACCGAGTTCATTGAGACCGCTTCGAAGGAGGGTCTCGCCGTGTCTACCAACTCGCACAACCTGCAACAGTGAGTCAACCGACTAACAGCTTCCACGTCTCAATCTTGCGTCGCTTCAATAACGTCCGCTCAATTCAGTAGAGTGTTTTAGCATCGCGTGGTATAAGTTAGGCCCACTGAGTATGCGCCGCGTCTTCACTATACCGCGGTAGTCACTATAAGCCGAGGAGAAATCGACGTTCTTGCATTCGGTCATCGCTTACCGCGATAGAGCGTAGAGTAACCTAATTATGATGCAGTGAAGAATCAGGCTTTTAAAGCGTCCCGCGTCGCCAGCGTTAATGCTGTGGTGCCATCTGGTAGATGGAAATCAAAACACTTTCCCGAAATGGGTACCGTCTCTCTAGACCTAGCAGTTTTGAACCAAACTAATGATCTATGTAATGACAACAACGCTGTAATATTTCTAATTCTGTAATATGACTAAGCGGCGGATAACCGAAGGGTGAGTACGTAGCAAAGGCAAATTGGGATCGAAGGGGCGAAGCCTGGGTGCTGCCATGCTGTTACGTAACTACGGTAACCTAGCTGGGTTTAGACATCGCTGTTGTCAGCGGTACAAGACACGCACGCGCTGTACGTAGGCCTAACGTGTCGCGTGTCACGGTATAGCGTGTCCCACAAAGCAAGAACACTCTCTAGTGCAACGCGAATTACTAAATATCGTGGAGCGTAGAATTCAATACTGATAGTGTGTGTGTGTGGACACGATCAAGCTCCCAGAGTACTTCTATCATTTTTGACGGTGGCACATTTACACTTCCGGTTGGAGTCCTGCTTACTCGTGTGTTCTAATTTGGTGCTAACCCAGCGTCGTCTGCAGGACGCTAAGTGCCCAGCTGCAGTTTATCACGCTGATGCCTGTGACCGTTCTTATATTATTGTCCCGTATGTCCTTTTTTTATCCGACCATTTTTTTTATTATCTCTCCTTTTTCCATTCATTATGCACCCGTCCATCTTACTATATTTTTCATCTCTCCCGTTCTTCCCACGTCATGCCTTTTCTCTGTACCTCCCCCCCCCCCCCCCCCCCCCCATTCTAAAGCCGACAGGTGCATAGTTCTTCTCGCGGCATTTGACAGCTGACTCTTTCTTTTCTTAGTGATTGTTTCCTAGTATACAAACGTAATGTGCGTTGTTGCTACTAATGAATCGGGTGGCAGATTCGTCTTAGTCGTACCATGGACTGACATGGTTGGGTCACTGAAACGCTCTAAATAATAATAATAATAATAATAATAATAAAAAAATTGACTCGCCGTCCCAGCCCTTCAAAAGTGCATGTCCAGCGAAGCTGTTGAAAACCACCACTACAACTGCTGAGGGGGTATTCAATGATTTATTGCTTTGAGTAATGGTACCTAGTATAATGGTAATTTATCGTAATGGCAGTAGCGGAAGTAATGATAATTTTGACAGCACGCCGCCACACATAGTGGTGCTGCAACAACAATGAGATCATTTACTAGACAGGTTATTTTATATATGAAAGGCTAGTGGACGTCCCTCCCCACGTCGCAAGCTGCCGTCGCCGCCGCAGTTAGCGCAACAATAATCTTTACCGGGAAACGTAGACGGGGAGCGCTATGTGTTTCGCATTGTTATCAGGATCGCCTTATCACCAATTATGTGCGCTCGGATGCTTGTTTTGTGCTTGTTCTTCATTGTAACGTATACTGTTCTGCATGTTGTATGCGTGATTCCAAAGAATGTATGCACTTCTCACTCCACTTTGCTGAGTGCTTGAAGCCTGCTTCTCCTCCGCCGCGGGTCAGCCCGGTATTGCACTACCTCCGGGATCGGCCCACAGTTTTGCCCACGGACGCCGGACACGTAAAATGCCGACCAACTAGAGGCTAACAGCTTCGCTGTAAAGTGCAACTGACGTACGGAGCGCAATTGTTAACTGATCTCTGGCCTCTCTGCTTTTAACGTGTTCTCTCTCACACGAATGACCACTTCACTTGATAAACTCCCTGTATTTGTATTTTCCATCGCAGACTTTTAGACGATGAACGCAAGGAAGTCCGTTTTGCGACATATTCCGAGACCTCAGATCGCTTCGAGAGGTACCTGACGTACGACGAGGTAGGTTATTGCTATTTTCTCCAGATTCTTGTTTTGAATCTTTGTCACGGGGCATCAACTTTGACTCTGCAGCATATAACAAAAGGAAACATTGTAATAGTAACTGGCATGGAAGGGTGGGGGGGGGGGGGGGGGGGGTAATACGACAAGCTTCTGTAAAACAAATCACTCTAGAATAAGTAAGTATTATATGTACGCGCCATATATACCTCCGCCACAAATATCCTTCTCAAACAGCCAAAAAAAAGCCCCATGAGGGGAAAAAGATACAGAAGGCATCTAGGAAATTTCGATAATAGAGGAAATCTTTGTGGACGCTTTTGGGGATGCCCAAACGTTGAATAACGAAATTAGGCAGTGCTTCAATGTCTTCTCAGCAAATCATTCAGAACAGAACAATGACGTCAGGAATCAACAGAAAACCGATTGATCAGTTCAAGGTTTAAACAGATGGCCGATGGTGCTGGACGTACTTTTGATTGTGGGAGCGAATGTCCTTCTTGTCGTCATCACTACACCCTTGCCACTGCTTTCTTCAGCGCAAAGAGGGGGGGGGGGGGTGTTAAACGTTTACAGTATAATCAAGAAAAATGAAAAGCAAGAAAAGTACGTCGAGCTTAAGAAGATAAAAACAGAACTCTGTAAAGGCTAGAAGAATGTGCCTGCAGAGTGGGACTACTGCTTATTTTTTTTGTATATGTTTCCTACTTTACACTACGTAAATCTTACAACTGTTAATCTTACAACTTCCCCTACAACGAGAGTTAATCTTACGAGAGTGGAATACAACCGGCGGCAAGTTGTCTTCCACTCTAGCTTCCCGTTTTACCTGTTATTCATACACTGCAATTAAACAACGCTTAATTTTGCTATTGCTTTTCTTGATTTCATAGTTTTTTGTTTCATATGGTCGCGCGCAAGAAATAACGAGCCCTTCCATTCCATTGAAACGTTCCTATCAAGCCCATTTTTAGCTTTGAACGCTTCTGCCGAGACCATTTATTTCGCAACACCGCCGATTTCATGTGCGATCATAGCAGTTAGGACCTGCACGTATGTATTGGAGTGCAGGAAATTTCAAAAGGAAGAAAAGATCATATGAAATATAATACATCTTTGCAGCGTTTCTCGTTAAAATTACTTTGCTTAATTTTTGAGGACCCTGTATATTTGTAGTAACCCTAACGTCTGTAAACCAAGCCTGTGCAACTACATATATAGCTAATAAAGGAATTTACGACCCCGTACGCGAAAAACGAAGAAGTAAATAGACTTGCTAGAGAGCTTTGGCTTTCGCGTAGGCTCCTTACCGTCCATGGATTACCGTGTTACCGAAGCCGTGGATCGCAGATTATGATGATGGCGGTAATGATGATGATGATGATGATGATGATGATGATTGACATTCTTTGTGAAACGGGGCCGGGAAAAATAGTCACCTAGCCTGCTTCATTTAATCAGGTAGTCATTTAATCGCGATCTTGCCTTTTGCTTATCTTATTTCGATTTTTAACAACAGTAGCAAAGCTGATAGAGACATATTGTGACTCTATGATCGACTACAATGCGTATGAAAATTTTTTTTTTATGTTGCGTGAGTCGTAGAGTTAGTACAACTAAAGGGTTAGTTGTACTATATCTATAGCGTGAGTGTTCCCGCCGAAGGAAAATTATAAAAGTGCTTCACTTCAAAGATTATGCCGCTATGTTTGCTCTGCCCATTAGCAAATAACTAGAATATGGTAGGTCACAGCAGTATTAGTTTTGCGAGCTTTCTGGTTAAGCTCTGCGTCACCAGATGTCGCTACCAGCGTTGTGGCTGCAGTAAACCTCTCCGGTAGCCCAATATTCCGCAAACTGTACTACCGTTTGCGGAATATCTAAAACTCTCTAATAACTCTTTCAGTGTCACTGGCGTAACAGTAGGTTTCCGCGTTTCTGTCCCGCCATGTTCCTCTTGACATTACTTTTGTCAGATAGCAATGTGAGGACCACACCAGAGAGCATTTGCTATTATCCATATCATTTTTAAAATTTATTAGAGCGCAGCTCCTAGGCGCCTGTTCCCGCGGCGAAAGTCGGCGCCGGAGTTGTCCCTCGTAACCGAGCGAACGAACACAGCGAAGGATGAAATCGAATGCGGAGCGCAGCGGGAGATGAAAGCCGGCGATAGCGAAGAGAGCGCTAGGATGAAAGCGGAGGAGGAGACTATGGCGAAAGCGTGAGAAGCAAAGCGTGGTGCCGCGCAAGACGGGCTTTGCGGCGACGGCTACGAGATGGCGCCAGAGTAGCGTGCGTCGTCTGTATGGAAACAAAGCGCTGCATGAGCGGAGGTCTGTCTGCGGCAGCTGCTGTGAATCGCGCCCACGCGCCACCCACGCGCCGCCTCTCGCGATCTCCCGATTAGCTAGTTAGTCGCGGCACACTTCGCTCCGTTTGCAACGTGACGCACGATACAGACTGTCCGCGCCAGCCAATATAACGCGAAATAAAAACACGTATACAGCTGAGCTGTGTAGGTGTATACCAAAAATAAACCTTTGTATTCGTTTTATAACATCTCAGAAAAACGTACCCGGCGCAGGGGGTGGGTCACCTCCGAAAAAGCCCGACGCTGACTACAAATCCGGCTCCTTAATTTCCTGCCTGTGTCCTCACTCTAGTTCAAAGACGCCCTGCAGCAATACGCCAAGGACTACGACCACGTGACCTACACGTCCATCGGTCGGTCGTACGAAGGCAGGGACATCATCGGTGTTCACGTGAGTAAACTCAATTGGAGTACCTAATGTGATGATTAGACGGGCATGCCCTCCTTTATCAACATTTAAAAGCACGCACTGCGAATAATTTCTGGAACTATTTTTAACCACAAAGCTTTATGACTGCAGTCGAGTCCTTCGAAAAATTTGGTCTAATGTTTTCTTTTACGAGTCTGGCAGTGGAACTCTATGCTTTGTGCATACATCATAACTAAAAAAATAATAAGAAAATAAAAGGAAATACTCCATTTGATTCGCGGACGTTCTGCCATGGGCTCAGATTTCGGGCATTAACCGCGCATTACTTGCAATATAATGGGGTAATTTTCCCTGCTTAAAAAAAGTCAGGAAGGAATTAAAAAAAGCAGAAATGTAACCGGTAACAGTGTCCTCCAAGGTCTTAACTAAGTTCTTCGCAAATCCGCAAGGGGGACGCTGGTTTATGGAAGTGCCTTCGTTGTGCTTGGGAATACGACCAAAGAGCCATGTTTTTTTCTCATCCCAGATCAAGGCCAAGGAGAACCTACCCATCGTGTTCCTCGAGTGCGGAATCCATGCCAGAGAATGGATTGCCCACTCCACCTGCCTCTACATAATCGATCAGGCGAGTAGAGACTGTTGTTGAAATTTGAGAGACTGATGCTGGGCACTGAGGTAGAGGCTGCACTCTGTTTTCGGATGACTCGGGGGTAAAACATTGTCAGAGTACTCATGGGGACACCCAAATCTGGAAAGGATAATAGCTGTCTATGCCCGCGGTTACCCGATCCTACGTAAGGATCGATCGTAGTGGCAACGTACAGTCCAAGCGAAAAAAAGATTAGCACAAGTGACTGGTGGGCGGAGCGGAAAAATCACGACACGCTTTCTGACGGCCACCCCTGCTTCGGAAAATGGAATGTGCCGCTCCGGCCACCAGTAAGTTGTAGTTATCTTTTCCCGCTGGGGCTGTACATAGCTATATGTGCATGATGTAAGCCACACACTTGAATTTTTTTTTACCTGCCAGGAATTAGATATTGGTTTGCCACGAGTGAGAAATCACTCTACAATGAGTGTGATTCCGAAGCTCGCAAAGCTTCACACGTGTGGTTACTAGCTAGTAGTGACAGTGCCTCCAAGATTACTGGCACGACACGTTGCATTATACCGGAGATCTCGGAGCCCCGAGCTTGATTGGGTTTGAGTCACGCCAGGCTCGCTAGATGTAACAGGTATGTGTATGCACCTGCATAAGCATAAAAAAGATGAAAGTTAGACAATACCTGGAGAGAACGTCTGCATTCCAGAAGCGCTGGAGTAATTGTGAGGTGCGATTGATCATCGAATGTGAAGTGGTGATGATCATTTACTTCGTCCAAGGAATGAAGAAATCGATCAGTTATCGTGTATTGCTCCAACACACTCAACGTCACCTTATGCATGACGTCAACGTATATTCTATATACTTAACGAGAAAATGGCGCCTTTATAGCGTAACATACATTACCGTAACATCTAACGTCAGTGGATTTAGCATTCAGAAGCACCAACGTCAGAGATGCTTGGCTTCAACCAACTGCCACAGTGCGTGAGATGCAAAATTTTGTTTTTTCTTTATTACGGGTTGTGAACTGCAGCTGGCGACGCAGTACGGGGAGGACGAAGACATTCATCGGCTGGTGTCCGCCTACGAGTGGCGTATCTACCCAATAGTCAACCCCGATGGCTACGAGTACTCGCACACTACGGTAAGTTACAACAGCAGCGCGTGACGGCGCTGTACTGTCGCGATGGGTTCAACAGTTTGTCATGCGAATATCTGAACCTCTTGTACAACAAATTGATGACATTCGCGAGTACAACAATTGTTACGAATCAGTTCGTGTGCCCAGGTTTACAACGAAAAATTGCAAAGCTTGAGGTCATGCTTTGGGCGTGAATAGACGGTGCTGTGTCCTGGAATAAATGCCAAGTAGAGTTACGCTCGTTCGAATAAGCGTGTATAGCAAATATTGTATCAGTCAACTGGTTAACAACCTCCGAGGAACTGGCGGGGCGACAATCTTTTTTCGCGGAGAAGGTAATCGTTACGGGCCAGTCAATCACGTGACACTTATAAACCTGTTCAGCTAAACTGTGACAGTTTGTGTGCGTACAATTTATTCCTCTAGGTTGCTTTGGCGTACAATTACTGCTAAAGTCAGATGTTTATCGGCCCTTTACGAATTGCGTTTAGTGCAGCGCTTTGTTTGCATTTCTGTTAACACTCCACTTCGTCCAAGGAATGAAGAAGTCGATCAGTTATCGTGTATGGCTTCAACAGTGGTGTAGTCCAAAGCTCCGTTGCTTCCAGGGCCTTCCCCAGGGGGGATATTCTGTAAGAGTCCACCTAGTGGACTGTCCACTTTGGCTGCCGCTCCACGAGCGCGAATGTGCCAGCCAGTCTCCTTCGCGCTCGTGAAGCTCAAGCCAATATCGACAGCCGAAGTGGACCCTCGAAGCTTGCCTAATGTAAGAACAACACCTGTATGATAATGTATTGTAAAAAGTAGGGCTGTGCGATTATTCCAAATTTTGAACACGTGCACATGCGCTCTGAACGCGTAGCCGCGTGTTTTCGGGCCCTGCTCATAATTAGTACCACACACACACACACACACACACACACACACACACACACACACACACACACACACACACACACACACACACACACACACACACACACACACACACACACACACACACACACACACACACACACACACACACACACACACACACGCACGCACGCACGCACGCACGCACGCACGCACGCACGCACGCACGCACGCACGCACGCTGGAGTATACAGTGATCTGCGTTTTTGTTTTAGCAACTTTACCAGATGATCTCATAGTAGAGTGTACTAGACAATGGTCGAGTGGGCCGAACGGCGCTCTCCCGCTGAGGCGCCGCGTGTGGAAAAATTATGCGAGGGCGCTGCGAGCGAACTGGATTGGGGCGGAGACGCGCTCCGCGGCATATTCAACGTACTTTCGCTGCGGGCGCCGAGGCCGATTGCGCATAGTACGTTCTTAAAATAGTGCTTTATTTCAACAGCAAATTTATGTTTACACCATCTTGCCAAACATATATATTTGAGGCATGGATTACACAGCGCGACGTCTTCAATTTTGCTGTCGTTGTCAAGCGCGTCGTCTGCTAGTGAGCGCGCGTTCTCTACGTGGACGCTGGCGGACGCCCAGTTTTTCTCACAGAACGTCTGTGCAGTACATTTTTTATGTTTAGTTGCTTTGGTGAGCCCATGACTCTTGACGGCCGGTACCAAATGTAGTTTTAGCCAGGTGAACTGCTGTTTTTACCAGTGTCTTCTAAAAGTAACTGGTATCTCTGCAACATGAAGATACGTAATTTTATTATTGATATCGTGTCATTTTACGCACGCTTCTTGTTGGTGGATGTTTATCAGGGAAAATCATCGAAGAAAACAGCATTAGAGAGAAATAAACTAGGTTTAATAACTGCGTGGCGCGAAGAATGACCAATGTATTTCTAGATAATTAAATCGAAGGGTACATAGACATATATGTTCACGATATATGTGTAAGGAAAAAATAACAAATAGTCTAAATGCACGAATTGAAAAAGCGAGAACTCCCGACCGGAATAAGCGCACGTGTTTGCTGTAACACACTTATTAGGGAATACTGCACATAAAACTCTCATTCGCAGAAATAATATCCAAAGCAGGCAAAAACATCGTATATATATATGTGTGTGTGTGTGTGTGTGTGTGTGTGTGTGTGTGTGTGTGTGTGTGTGTGTGTGTGTGTGTGTGTGTGTGTGTGTGTGTGTGTGTGTGTGTGTGTGTGTGTGTGTGTGTGTGTGTGTGCGTGCGCGCGCGCCAGTGTTGTTGATATACCGTACGACGCCGAATAGTCGTTTCCGTTCGAATGTAACGCATAACAGCACTGTTGAAGTCTCAAAGGTGAGGGACCGATGGAAGTGACGACTGTTATTCCGGATGATAGTGCTGCCGGAGAGTCGTCGTTGTTGCGCAGAGGCGCAGTTTCTGAGAGAATTAACGCATGGGGGTTAATGAGTCCTGCTTAACAAGTTTCTAGCTGTCATTCAATATAAACGCCCTGTTTTGGGGCAGCCTATAAATCTGCTCACTTGATTCACACAAGGAAAACGTTTTTTTTTTTTTTTTTTTTTTTTTTTTTTTTTTTTTTGACAGTCTCATCATGTTTTCAACCCATTAAAACTGGGTGCCTCATGTGGTACCACACTTCTTCAACGAACGCAACAGATCTGCACATCTCTACGTGTATGTGAGGCATGCCATTCCTTTAATTGTTTCATTATGATCGTTATGATAGTGCACCGAATAACTGAAAGCAGCCGTTTATAATGTACAAGCTGCTGACTTGAGCGGTACGTCATACATTTGGGAACGGCATTACATTTATGTATGAAATATAGGATAAGCGCGATAAGCGTTTTTCTCTGAAATCAGCCTGGAGAATTATTTATTTTACCCCTAGAAAAAAGCCGAAGAACGCAGCCACTTCCTTTTTTCTCTCTTTTTTTTTTAATTTAAATAAATTCTTTGGTTTTACGTGGCAAAGCTACGATGTCATTATAAGGCACCCGGTTTAGTTTTCACCACCTGGGTTCTTTAACGTGCACCTAAATAGAAGTGCACGAGTCTTTTTCCATTTCGTTCCCATCGAATTCCGCGACCTGGTTTGAACCCGCCAGCTCCAGTTTAGCAGCGCAACGCCGTATCCACTTTATAGCCACTAATTAGGCTACCGCGCAGGCTTTCTTTCTCTTCTTCTTTTTTTCTTTTTTGAAGTGTCGACTAAAAAAAAATTCACGTACGGCTTACGGCCAAATATTAGCATATAGAATGACTAACTAAAACCATTTCCGGCGCTCGATCGCGGTCCGACTGCAATAAATGACCCCTTACCAATTACTCCGCATTCTGTTACGCGAGGAAGGCGGAAACTTGAATGAAATGTTGCGCTGCAGTTTACTCTTTCTTTTTATCTATAACAATGCTTCCCGTAAATCTGAGTACAGGCGCCGGATGGGGCAGATGTGCTTTACTTGTTTGAATTAAGCGGCAAACAAGAACGTTACATATGTTACCTCGTCTGCTTTTCTCAAGACCTACTGATGGAAAACTATATGCGCAACAATACGTACGAGAGATACATGCTGCTTGAAGAACGCGAAAAATATTTGTTCTCCAAAGGGAACCGTACAATAACATAGTAGAATGAAAGCCGACACTGCGGCCGTTATGCACGCGCAATTACCGAGCGACATTAAAAAATAAAATGAAATAAAAAAAGAGAAAGAAAGAATTTATTCTAAAGGCATAAATGTATGTCATATGCAATTATGAACACAATTTGAGCGATATGAACGCAAATACCAGCGCGCGAAGTAGCACGAATGACCCTGCCGAGCTGTACCGCCAGCAGTTTCCAACGGCGCAACCTTGATGCGGCCCAATCCAGTTCGATCGCAGCGCCGCCACAGTATTTTTCCACGTCGGGCGCCTCACTGCAAAGCATGCGCCGCCCCAGCCGCTCGTCCCACTCGACCATATTCTAGTACACTCTACTCATAGCGCAAACTAGAGTGTACTAGAATATGGTCGAGTGGGACGAGCGGCTGGGGCGGCGCATGCTTTGCAGTGAGGCGCCCGACGTGGAAAAATACTGTGGCGGCGCTGCGATCGAACTGGATTGGGCCGCATCAAGGTCGCGCCGTTGGAAACTGCTGGCGATACTGCTCGGCAGGGTCAATCGCACTACTTCGCGCGCTGGTATTTGCGTTCAGACCTCTCAAATGGTGTTCATAATCGAATATGACATGTATATATGTCTTAAGAACAAATGCCTTTCTTTCTCTTCATTTTATTTTTTAATGCCGCTCGGTGATTGCCCGTGCATTGCGGCCGCAGTGTCGGCTTTCATTCTACTATGTTATTGTACGGTTCCCTTTGGAGAACAAATATTTTTCTCGTTCTTCAAGCAGCATGTATCTCTCGTGTGTATTGTTCCGCATATAGTTTTCCATCAGTAGGTCTTGCGGAACGCAAACGGAGAAACATATGTAACCTTCCTGCTTGCCGCTTCAAACAAGTAAAGCATATCTGCCCCATCCGGCACCTTGTACTCAGATTTCGTTCTTCTTTTGGGGTTTTTTACGTGCCAAAACCAGTTCTGATTATAAGGCACGCCGTAGTGCAGGGCTCCGGATTAATTTTGACCACCTGGGGTTCATTAACGTCCACTACAACGCAAGCACACGGGCTTCTTGCATTTCGCCTCCATCGAAATGCGGCCGCCGCGGCCGGGATTCGATTCCGCGAACTCGTCCTCAGCAGCGCAACGCCTTAGCTAACTGAGCCCCCGCGGCGGGTACTCAGATTTACGGGAAGCATCGTTATTGAAAAAAAAAAAAAAAAACTGCAGCGCAACATTCTATTCAAGTTTCCGCCTTACTCGCGTAACAGAATGCGGAGTAATGGGTACGGGGTCATTTATCGCGGTCGGTGTCATTCTGGTGTCATTCTGGAAATTCATTTCAAGTGGATGCGTTTTGCAACCTCACCGGCTACAATTCGTAAATTGCAATATGTGTCGTAAAGTAATTAACTAAGAAGTTCATTAATCAATTTTGTTAATAAGTTGAATAGGTGTTTCGATTCTCGTGCTACTAATGTCCGCCTCTTCGAATAACCCTCATCAATGAGAATTGTGCTAACTGCCACAGGAGATTTTTAAAAATCCCCTAAACCTTAATTTCGAACACCCGGTATAGTGGATATACGGCGTTGCGTTGCTAAACTGGAGCTCGCGGGTTCAATCCGTCGCGGAATTCGATGGGAACAAATGGAAAACACTCGTGTACTTCTATTTAGGTGCACGTTAAAAAGCCCCAGGTGGGGAAATCTAAACCGGGTGCCTCATACTCATATCGTGGTTTTGCCACGTAAAACCCACAAATTTGTTTGAACTAAAAAAAAAAAAAGACAGGTGGCTGCGTTCTTCGTCTTTTTGCTAGGAGTGTAAACAAAATAAATTATTCTCGAGTCTGATTTCCGAGAAAAACATGTTACGCTTATCCTATATTTCATACATAAATGTAATGCCATTCCCAAATGTCTGTCCGCTCAACTATATAAGCAGCTTGTATATTATAAACGGCTGCTTTCAGTTATTCGACGCACTATCATAACGACAATAATGAAGCAATTAGAGAAACGGCATACCTCACATACACGTACAGATATGTGTAGATCTGCTGCGTTCGTTCAAGAAGATAAGTGTGGTACCACATGGGGCACCCAGTTTTAATGGGTTGCAAAGATGGTGAGACTGTCAAAAAAAAAAAAAGTTTTCCTTGCCTGAATCAAGTTAGCAGATTTACAGGCTGCCCCAAAACGGGGCATTTATATTGAATGACAGCTTATTACACTTATTAGCAGGGCTTATTAGCAGCTTATTAGCCGGACTTATTAACACCCCTGCGTTAATTTTCTCAGGAACTGCGCCTCTGCGCAACAGCCACAACTCTCCGGCAGCACAATCATTCGGAATAACAGTCCGCACTTGCATCGGTCTCTCACCTTTGAGACTGCAATAGTGCGGTTATGCGTTACATTCGTACGGAAACGACTGTTCGGCGTCGTACAGCATATCAATAACACTTTCACACACACACACACACACACACACACACACACACACACACACACATATATATATATATATATATATATATATATATATATATATATATATATATATATATATAGTTTTAATTGCCTGCTATGAATATTATTTCTGCGAATGAGAGTTTTATGTGCAGTATTCACTAATACGTGTGTTTCGTATGCAAACGTGCACGGTCGGGAGTTCTCACTGTACCATTTGTACCATTCTCAATGTACCCTTTGATTTAATTACGTAGAAATACATCGGTCATTCTTCGCGCCACGCAGCTAATAAACCTGGTTTATTTCACTTTAATATTGTTTTCTTCGATCATTGTTCCTGATCAATATCCACCGACAAGAAGCGCGCGTAAAATGACACGCTATCAATAATAAAATTTTCGTACGTAGCTTCATGTTGCAGAGATGCCAGTTGCTTTTAGAAGACAGTGTTAAAAACAATGGTTCACTTGACTGAAACTACCTTTGGTACCCGCCGTCAAGAGTCATGAGCGCACCAAAGCAACTAAAACATAAAAACAAATGTACTACACAGACGTTCTGCGAGAAAAACTGGGCGCCGCCAGCGTCCGCGTAGCGAACGCGCGCTCGCTAGCAGACGACGCGCTTGACAACGACAACAAAACTGAAGACGACGCGTTGTATAATCCATGCCTCAAATATATATGTTTGGCAAGATGGTGTAAACATAAATTTGCAGTTGAAATAAAGCACTATTTTAAGAGCGTACTATGCGCAATCGGCCTCGGCGCCCGCAGCGAAAGTGCGTTGAATATGCCGCGGAGCGCGTCTCCGCCCCAATCCAGTTCGCTCGCAGCGCCCTCGCAAAATTTTTCCACACGCGGCGCCTCAGCGGGAGAGCGCCGTTCGGCCCACTCGACCATTATCTAGTACACTCTT
>NC_051158.1:14686096-14728263 GCF_013339745.2 Dermacentor silvarum
GGTAACCTCCTTTTGGTTATTTCTACCAGTTTAAAGTCTGTTTTGCCTCCATTGTCACCAAACCTCAATGCTTTGAAAAACGGCCCCGCAACGCTTGAAACAGCGAAGCTGGGTGATCGTAGCCCAGCATTTTCCGGAAGTACGCGCGAACTTTTCATCTTATTACTCATGATGATGATAATTTCTGTTCGCGCGTCTCGGACTTACGGCCGTCACTTGCAACAGCGCAGCTTGCAACACCGACAGCGCGGTCCAATGCCGACACCGCGTTCCAAGAGACCCGCTCCGTGAATGCGTCTCTCTCTCGCTCTCATAGCGCGCAAAACCTCTTCACCTCGAAGGGCACAAGCATACGAACGCGCCAGCTGTGCACGAAGACGACAACGCTCGAACGCAATGATATGGTTCGCATAAATGCATGCTCTATCTGCAAACATGGCTGTGTAGCCTAGTGGTTACGACGCTCGCCTTGGGACCGGGGGTACGCGGGCTCGAATCCCGCCTCGGCAAAAAAAGTTTATTTTCTTTCTTGGTAGTCTCTTGCTACGCACCACAAATTACGGCTGGCTTTAACAGCTAAGCTGTTAAAAAATCAAGCCGTTGCTTTGAACTGTAGGGCGAAGTCTATTACAAAAAAGTATCAGGTGTTCAGCCATTTCGTCCTCCTCTCCACACGCACCGCATAACGTGTCTATCCCTCGGTATTTGACTCGGTACGTCGCAGTCCACAAAATTCGTGTCTTTGCTGCAAACAACAAAGGGCTTCCCCTAGAATTATCCTAGATATTTTCTTTGGCAATTTCCTGCTTAAACGTTCTGTATGCTCCCAGTGCTGATTTCGTCTGCATCCCTATTTTTATTTATTTATTCAAAATACCCCTAAAGGCCCTCGCGCAGGAGGGTATTACATAGGGGGTGTTCAATACAACAAAAAAATGTTATAAAGTGGGATTAGTCAAACGTGAAAAGAACAACGCATGAGCGAACACAAATATCACAATAATATTAGCTCCAAATAACACAAAGATAGACATGGAAGAAGCAACAACAAACAAAGAGAGAACAATGTGTCGGAAGTTATACAATAAAAATAGCAATAGTTTTATTTTCATTTCAAAACTTCCGTCATTATTAGTTCATGAAATTTAACAGAATCAATGACGGTGGCTATGTGTGATGGCAGTGCGTTCCAGTCAACGATTGTACGTGGAATGAATGATTGTGAATAGTTAAGGGAATGACACGCAAAACGCTTCACTTTGAAAGGATGGTCACGTCTGGGAAGGATGGCAACTGGTGAAGAAAAGAAGTCGTCATGAAGCAATGGGTGATGATAAAGTTTGTGAAACAGTGATAACCGTGAAACTGTGCGTCGTTGAAACAAGTTTGGCAGTTCTGCACGAATTTTCAATGCTGAGACACTAGAATGACGGGAGTAGTCTGAAAAGATGAAGCGAACTGCGCGGTTTTGAAGTGATTCGATGTTGTTGATTAAGTAAGCTTGGTAAGGGTCCCAAATGGCACATGCATACTCGATTTTAGGCCGTATTAGGGTGATGTAAGCAAGTTTACGTAGGTGCGATGGAGCATGCTTCAAGTTATGTTTTAAGAGACCTAGTGAGCGGTTAGCAGATGCGAGTATGACGTTGATGTGATGATTCCAGGATAAGTCAGAACTAAGGTAAACACCAAGGTATTTGTAAGTAGTAGTAAGTTCAACTGCAGTATTATTTAAAGAGTACGAGGTGGCAATGCGATTAGGGCGTTTAGTGAAGGACATAAACTTAGTTTTAGAAGTATTAAGGCACATTAACCATTTAGAGCACCAAGAGGTGACGCAGTCCAGGTCAGCCTGGAGTGCCCGTTCATCATCTTTACATAAAATTTTGCGATAGATCACGCAGTCGTCCGCGAAGAGCCTGATTTGGGATAAAACTGTGTTAGGCAAGTCATTAATAAAAATTAAAAAAAGCAAGGGGCCCAGGACGCTGCCCTGAGGAACGCCTGAGTACACTTTCCCAAGGGATGAGGAACTGTTATTGACGGATGTGAATTGGACTCTTCTTGAAAGGAAATCTTTAATCCATGCGAGTACAAGCGGATGAATATTAACCTGTGTTAATTTGGTTAGCAACCTGTGATGAGGCACACGGTCAAAGGCTTTGGAAAAATCAAGAAAAATTGCGTCAGTTTGTATGCCAGCGTCAACGGAAGAATGTAAATCATGAACGAACCCAGCAAGTTGAGTGTCGCACGAGTAGCCCTTTCGAAAGCCGTGTTGATATTTGAAAATGATGTTATGCTCTTCCAGATAGTTAATTACCTGCGAGTGAACTATATGTTCGAGAAGTTTGCAAATGGTGCTAGTTAATGATATTGGCCTATAATTAAGTGGGGATGAACGATCACCAGATTTAAAGATGGGTGTTATTTTAGCGATTCTCCAGTCTTCAGGGATTGAACCAGACGACAAGCACTGCGTAAAGAGAGCAGATAAGATGCGATGAATGCCCTGAGCAACATTTATTAGTATCTTGTTATTGAATCCAAGGTGATCAGATGCTGAAGTCGTTTTAAGTTTGCTGAGTAAGGAAAAGATACCGGCTTCGTCAATAACTATTTCGGGCATTGAGTTAACGGAAAAAGGGATTACAGTTGGCGATGACGTAACGTCCTCTCGAGTAAACACTGACAAAAAGAAATTATTTAGGACCTGCGCGCACTCGTCCTCGGGAATCGCGTCACCGGTAGCATTTGAAAGGGTGATGTCGGGATGATTACAAGGGTTTATTGTGCGCCAAAACTTTCTTGGGTTGTTGGATCTGTGGACGCATTTTCCACAGATTCATCTCGGTTTCTTTAATCGGTGAAGACATAACCTCAGAAGAGTTGACCGCCGAAATGGGCTGGCGCACTGCCCGTTCCCGCCATCCCGACGAGAAACGTGGCCAAAATTAATATCGCGACGACCCACACCAATCGCAAGACTCCCGCTCTCGCTCTAAAACCAGAAAGAACGTTAAATCTCAAGTCATCAAGGCAGTAGCGCACCCAGGATCTCTGCCAGGGGGGGGGGGGGGGGGGGGGGGGGGGGGGGGTTACAGTTTTCCAATACCATCTAAACAGCACTAATTTCGATTTCTTCACTGGAAATTGTCAAAAAATGCGCTTTTTGCGAGTGTGCAGACGATTGCGCGTCTTATCTTAGTTGCAGTACTACTCAAATGCGTAAGGAAAGGGGTTAAACAAAAGGGGGGGGGGGGTTAAGTCGGCCTCAGGGGGGGGGGGGGTTACAACCCCCCAATCCCCCCCCCCCCCCCCCCCCCCCGTCGGTGCGCCACTGCATCAAGGCCGGACGCATGCCCCAATTACCCAAGAACGAAATTAAGATCGTCAGACCTAAAGGGGCACTAAATATCCCCAAAGTCGGCAGCCCCACAGTGACTGCAGCCATTTTCCAAGCAACACAACTTAGCCCGGAAGAAAGCCAAGACGACACGATCTGCCCGAACGTTCAACAAAACATCATCGTGATCAGCACGCCCCGACCACACAATGCTGACAGATACGTGCGCATGAAATCTATCCACGTCAATGGTGTCAAGCTACGAAGTCAATGCATAGGAGGCAGTCCCGGACAACACTACCAAAGGAGTTATCCGAGGTATTCCCCTCACCGACAGCGCCCAGGAAATCGACGTAAAGATCATAAATGCTCGCAATCCGCAATCCGCAAATTGAACAGCCGTTCAACCCCAGGCCCGGACGGCGTCACCAACAAAACTCTGAGAAACCTGTACGACCCCTCGGTGGAACAGCTCACCGAGTACATTAACGACTGCTGGCGTCAAGGGTCCATTCCCCCATCATGGAAAATGGCCAAAGTAATCCTTATTCCAAAACCTGGCAAGCCATCTAGCCTTGTCAATCTCCGCCCCATCTCATTAACCTCGCGTGTCGGTAAGGTTATGGATCATGCACTCCTTGCCCGCATAAACGCTTACCTCGAAGACACGTCCGCATACCCCTACTCAATCATCGGCTTTACAGAGCATCTCTCAACCCAGGACGCCATGCTCCAACTCAAGCATCAAATCCTCGACGACAAATCCCGACACACAAAGGAGATCTTGGGCCTCGATCTCGAGTGCGCCTTCGATAACGTCGCGCTCTCTACTAACCTCGAACGCATCTCCCTGCTCAACCTCGGCGAGCGTCCCCTACAACTACGTACGAGACTTTCTATCCAACCGACGGGCGTTCCTCTCGGCTAGAGATATTAAATCGGAGAAATTCACTCTCGGATGCGCGGGAACCCCACAAGACTCTGTCATTTCCCCAATGCTGTTGAATTAGGTCATGCTCAGATAAGCACAGGAACTACAGAAGCTCGACGGAATATAACATACCATCTATGCCGACGACATTACCATCTGGACCACAACGGGAAGCGACGGACAAATTGAAACCGCTCTGCAAGACGCCATCGATGCCGTCGAAAATTATCTCCAAGGCACGGGACTCCGAAGTTCCCCCGACAAGTCAGAGCTCCCCCTATACCGCCCCACGCTCCGTGGACGCCCACCTCTAGGATCTACGCACAAACACCACTACGAGGAAATCCAACTCCACATGAGGGACGGTGGAACCATACCCGTGGTCTCCACTATCCGAGCCAACGGCGCCAACTCAACGGCTATATCCAAAATCCTCCGACAGACGGCCAATACGTCGCGGCTGCTGAAACGGGTAACCAACCGGTGACAGGGCATGAAGCAAGGCTGCCTCATCCGCCTTGTTCACTCGTTCGTCATCTGTCACATCACGTACGTCACCGCCTTTCATAATTCGTACAAAGCAGAAAAGACTAAATTGGACATCAGTATACGCGGCGCCTACAAGCTAGCCTTAGGACTGTCAAACAACACCATCACTGAACTTCTACTCCAATTAGGACTCCATAACACCCTCGACGAATTGATCGAAACACAGCATCGGTCTCAACTGGAGCGTTTCGCCCTCACAGAAACGGGCCGGCACATTCTAACTAAACTCAGCATCACCAACCACCGTCAACATGGAGACAAATACCAATTCCACGCGGCGTACAGACTTGGCTACATGCCGAATGACTGTTCAATTCATTCTCCTTGCTTGAAAAAGGAAAGGTTGAAGCCAAGTCTGCTCCTCTCTAATTTGGTCTCTAATCCTTTTAGGCAAAACATGAACAACAAAGGTGACAAATGGCGCCCTTGCCTAAGCTCCCGCTGTATCTCTATAGGCTCAGATACCCTTTCTTTTTTGCAATATTTATAATCACCTTATCACTTCTACAAATATCTTTGAAAATATCAGTTACTCCATCTTCCACATCTAGTGTGCCCAGTATGTCCCACAGATCTTCTTGAATTACACTGTAGGGGCGTGTTCCGTTTATGCTATTTCGATACACTGCGCCAAAGAGAACATATTGTCCTCTAACCTCCTTTGTTTCCGGAACCTATTTTGTAGTTCCCCCATCACCCCCTTGTCCTCCACCCATACCTGCAGTCTGTCCTTTAGAATCTGCATCACCACCCAGTAAACCACTGACGTCTCTGTTATGGGACGGTAGTTGTTTTTCAGCTTTGCCCCCTTTTCCCTTATATATCATGCTCATCCTGTTTAGTCTCCACACATCGCGGCTTTACCGTTCATTATCGCTTTGCTCACTACCTCTCGTAATGCTTTCTTAGGTTTTGGTCCCAATGCCTTTATTAACATAACTTAGGATGCCATCAGCACCTGTCGACGTGCCACTAGAACCCTCTTCTCTGTCTTTTCCCACTCTCGTTGTTCAAGTGGAGCTACTGCACCAACTGGTTTATCCTCGTCTGATAAATTGCATGCAATGTTTCTTTGGCCTTTAAATTTTTGTCTTCATTGCTCTTCATGTTCCATTGCCTCATCCTCTTCTAGCCGGACACTTTGATCTGTAACTATAAACCTCTGCTCTAGGTTAGTCTTATTGTTCGAGGAGTTCAGGTGCTAGTATAATTATATCCCACCCTCCTCCTAGCTCATTACTGTCACTTGCTATGCATTCTACCTTTTTTTCCCTCTTTGGCATTTGCTCCTGTCCACAGGTATACATAGCTCATTACTGTCACTTGCTATGCATTCTACCTTTTTTTTTTTTTCCTCTTTGGCATTTGCTCCTGTCCACAGGTATACAAAGCCAAAGAGCGCCTGCTCCCCTACCACTTTGCCTTTTAGCCATAGCTTTTCCTTGCATTCCTGTTTGACCACTTGTGAATTCATACTTTTATGAATGAATGCCCCAGTTCCACCCTGCTTTCTGATGCCCCCTGTTCTATTGCAATAATCCCATGCCTAGTCAAGATTACAGGGTGATTGCTTTATGTCCCTAAGATGTGTCTCCATAAACCCGTATGCCATCAGCTCCCCCTGCCTTAGCTTCTCTTCTATTTCCTCCCACTTCAGCCTATTCTTGCCCCCTTGCATGTCAATATACCCTATGTCTGAATTAACTTGGCACTGGCGCTTACGTCTATTTTTTCTCCTACAGACTCTAGGTTTCTTGAATCTTGATGCCTCTCCGGGTCCGTATTTATCTGCACTGGTGACGTCAGGTCTCTGGGTCCCCCTCCAAAAAAAGCCGCTGCATGACGGCCTACTCATGGCACCACTGTAGTGAATGCCATCCTATGCAAAAGTATGGGAGCCGGGCTCGTACACTTCCCAGTTTGCCTTCATTACGCAGCTCCCAAGTCCTCGGCTCAGACCCCTAATGACAAGGTTAGCCTCAACCACACTCCTTTCCATCCCGCTGGACTGCCCCTAGCTGGAACTCTGGGATTGTGCAGATGGTCACATGCACCTTTGCAGAGGCCCCTCTGAGTTTACGCAACCAAACCTCTGTCTCTTGAAGTTCTGGCTCCTTCCCTTCAGCACATCGTTGAGACCAGCATGAATAATGACAAGGTTTTCGTCCTCCATTGTGTACCCTACCACCTCCTGAGCTTTGGCGATTGCGTCCACCATGCACTTCCCTGACTGGGCCTCCACCTTCACACGCCTGTCTGAAGGCGGAGGCTCTGTCAGAGAATTGATGATGATGATGATGATTTACTAGCATCCCCTTTGAAACGGGTGCTGAAAAATAGTCACCTAGCCTGCTTGATTTGATCAGGTATGCTATAAATGTTTTTATCTAGCATTTTTATGTACGTCTCCCTAATGTCTTTTGTTTTTCTTCAGAATCTACCTTGTACCGCTACATCTGACTGTAAGAGAACCAGTCGTATCAATTTTTTTCTCTTTTTTTTTCACCAATACTCTAAATGTCTCCTGCAAATCTCGACTGCTGACCAGTTGATGCTTCCGTCTACTTGAGACCCAGCGCTTCTGGAAGGTGTACGTTACCTACGGTTCTTACTGGATGAATCCCTTCACATTCCATTAGGATGTGCTGAGTGGTCTCCGGATCTTTGCTGCGGCATACACATGCCTCATCTAGTTACGAATATTTGCTCCGGTATGTTTTTGTCCGTAGGCAACAGGCTCTAGCATCACATAACAAGGCACTGCCCTTCGTGTTATCGTACGGATTTTCCCTTATTTCTTTCTTCTGACTCTTGTGAATCTCCATGGCCCTTTTTGTTTCCATTCTTTGCAACCAGTTCACTGTATCTGTTTCTCTTACTTTCTTTCATAACCAAAGGGGCGATATTCTCTAGCGTTCAATCCCGGTAGTGCATCATCTTCTAGACATTTCGCGCGCCTCTACATCGGACGCGTCGAAGTAGACGAATGACTTTCCGACACAACGCCAGAAACGCTGTCAGCAAGAATCACATGCTGCATTTGTCACGAAGGAGAATGCGACGCGTCTACTATGCAGTAGAAGTGGCGGAAAGCCATGCAGGAATGCGATGCCACCAGAGTGAAATGGGCGAAACCTTATCACGGCCGGAGTCCGGCCTGCCTGGCCCTCAATTTACGCGCACTTAGCATTTGGGCCGTGCCGAGCCTCAGCTACTTATCATCATTTACTACAGATGGTGGTAGTTGCCTGATCGGTCGACGAGTGTGGCGTTTCCAGCGTGCCAGGCAGCGGCCAGTCAAGTAGATCATGCGGGAGATGCTAAGATCACTAAAATTTTACCCTGCGCTTTAAACGTTGTTGCCGCAGCGGAAGCGCACAAGTGCGCGACGAGTGAGCGCTTAGATGTTTGTCAAAGGCGCAAACTCAACACGCTCGCATCAATGAATCAGCATGCTGCCGGTCAGCCAAACTAGCGCGCGTTGCACCCTCTTCCAGCGGCTCCTGCGTGCCATAAGACATGTTCTAGTCCCGCGCCAGCCACGCTAGACTGTAGAGCGTCCAATTTTCGCCGAAGTAGCGTAACTGCGCCACGCGTGGATCGCGTCCGCGTTAAGCCGGACTATATGCGCGCCTATAGCTTGGCCACCCCAATGCGCCCTTCTTCGAGCGGAGGCAGAACGCATCGAGGGTCTGCTTCTTGAACGTAGACAAGCAGATAGATAAAACCGGCTTGACACGGAGAATACTTCGCATTAAATGAACAGCGCGGGCACGCATCGGCGTTGGTACTGCAAACAAAGCAGCTAGCTAAGTATGCGAACTCTGTGGCTAGCAGACATGCGGCACCTGTTCACTGATAAACGGAAATGGTATACAAGCAAGGGAAGCAGACGACCCGAGCGTTGGTTCTCTACAGCCTCCAAAGTACGTCACTTCCGGCCACCAGTAATGGCGGTTATTCTTTTTTCAGTTTCGGTATCATAAACATCGATTTTTGTGAGGGTTTTGTGAAGCGCCCACTCCCATATCAAGCGTAACATTTTCCAGACGGGCTACTGTATGTCTAAATTATCTGAAACGAGGCTTCTTACGCGGTCCAGAATTTCTTTGCAGTTGGCCTTTAAGGCCGGCGGCGGCGCAACAAGGCTCTACCATACCGTAGGGGTTTTCAATTTCTATCTGTCAGTCATCCAGCACCTTGACCACCTGGATGGCGGCAGCTGTACGCTGACGACATCTTATCAATTTAAAGCAAACTGATTGATACGCACGTGTACAGCGCCCATAGGACGGTAGCAGCCAAGACTAGGGAGATCCAGACTGCCATGCTCTTTTGCTCCAGCACACTCCTCAGAAGGCGAGTGCTGTCGACGACGCTATTGTGGTCGCCGAATGAGCTACAGGACTGAGCTACAATCCGCGGTTCGCACTGTGATTGCCTGATGCGAAATGTGAAGAGAAACAGCTGTGTATTGGCAGCCGCGCCCGCATGCGAGCACCTGAAGGCCGAACAAAACAACGCACAAAAAAAAAAAAGAAGAGAAATTGGACGACGCTTATGCTTCGCCTTTAAGAGCGCAACGCGATAGCGTTATCGGGCTCCGTTCGCATCGCCTTCTCCTCTTGAGTCACATAACTGCTTAATTCTCCTGACACAACATTCCTTTATTAGCTCACAGTACGACTTCCTTGTGACACGTGGTGTTCACGTTGTACATTCCTTCACTGTTCTGTGCACGGAACAAAGTGCCTTGCTCCACTGTTCCTTCGTACATCACTCACCCCCCCCCCCCCCTCCCACCCCACACCCGCGCACACACACACGCACGCATGCACGCACGCACCACACTGGCACTTTCACTCATCGTAATCAAAGTCATTGTGAATTCCTGCAATTCTCTCTTCCATGACATACTGGGGCGAAAGTTCTCCGCCCTCTTGACGAGCACTTTCATCAAACTCTGTCACAGTGAGGTTGTCACCTGGACCCGCATGAGCACCCACGTACGCTACCACCTGCATTCGTGAATTCTTACAGCGTGTGGTCCTTCTTTCATTCCTTGTTCTTCTTCCTGTTCGACTTGGTGTTCTTCAACTGGCTTCTTCTGGCCGACCGCAAGAAGCATCGCCTTATGTTCCATGAAATTGCAACTACAGTACTTGACTTCTTTAACTGTGTCCTGATTATGGAATGTCAAATCTAAACACGCATTGCGATTGGTTAAAATTGCATTCGTAGGACTTGACATCTCCAAACCAGCACGTACGTGTAGCATCTCTGGAAATATCGTGGATACCCGGACGTTCTGATTGAAATCCCTCAAAACCAACACCACATCCTTTATTATCCAGGACTGCGGTTCTCTCGCGATAAGATCTGCCGCTGCCGTCTCACTGATTACTGGCGCAATGTATACACACACAACCACCACTGCCTACTCGCACAGCACAAACTTCCCCGTACTCGTATGGTGCCTGGGAGTCAAGGCGTATTGTTTTTTCTCCGCTGAAGTCGTTCTGCAGACATAAATTCCGTACTGAACCAAAGAAAAAACATTGAAATATATAAAATATTAATAAAGGATGTAGGAAGATAATTACAATCGCGATACGACTGCATAGTACCGATTGCTCTAGACAACTTACTAAGTGATTTACTTGGCAATCCCATTACATTGTTTCGGAGAAATATACGCCAAGTGATTAGAAAGGCGGTACTCTTTTTATATCAGTATTGTTTAAAATAATATAGGGGATGGTTGGAACTGTTTGTTACCTGGCTGAAAGAGCACTGCCTTAGTTTTTTCTACGGTAATCTTCAGATACTTTTTCTCGCCCGCGTGCGTATGTTTCCAAGCGTTTCATTGGCTCGATTTGACATTTGAGAACATGAATCACCCTCAAAAAACGGGCTCGTGTCGTCTGCATAAATTACGCACTTTGCAGACGCATCAACGTTGACTATTTCATTTATGTATAAAATGAAAAGATACGGAACCAGTAGGCTCCCCTGCGGGACTCCTGTTAAATTTTAACGCGATAGCGTTCCCCGTGTCGCAGAAAATCCGGCGTTGGCAACCGGCGTCGGATCACGGATGGCAGAGAAAATCATCCAACCAGATCGACCGCGCAGGCCCTCCACGTGGTGCAAGGTTTTGGGGAACAAAAATTGAGTTTCTCACAGTGAAATCCGTCAGAAAAATGGTAAAGTACGACTTTACCATTCGGCGTCGGATTCGCCGTCGGATTGTTTACCAATCGGCGTCGGGTTGTAATTTGAATGTACGAGAAAACCTAATTCTGCTACTAGGAAACTCAAACACAAACCCCTTTTCCAGCATTTTTTACAGGTTTCAAGTCAGAATAGTCCCCATCTATATTTACGAACTGAGACCTGTGTTGAAGGTAGGACGTAATAAGAGAATGAGCTGGGCCTCCAACGCTATACGATCGAGTTTTTAACGTGAAAAGTTGTGACTGATCAGGTCGAAGGCTTTGCAAAAATCAAGAAAAATTCCAAGCACCATTTTCTTCTCCTCAAATTTTTGTAATATAAATTCCTTTTGGGTCAGCAGGGCTAACTCAGTTGACCTATTTTTACAAAAACCAAACTTTGCAGGACTTATGATATTAAACTGATCATTAAATGAACACGGCCATGTTAAAAACACCTTCTCTAAGCTTTTTGAAAAAACTGGCAGCACTGATATAGGTTGGTAGTTTGAAAGATCATTTTTATTGCCTTTTTTTAATGTTACTTGACCTTTGCCGTCTACATCCTACGCGGGAAAACGCTTGAAGAAAAACTCAGATTAAACATGTACTCTAAACAAGGTGCAAGTGTATCAGTAATGAATTTTATCGGCGCTGTTTGAATATCGAATGCATCAGTAGCTATACTGTTACTGAAGGGAAAGAATGAAAAAATAACCTCCTGCTTTGTAACACCCCTTAGGAATATTGAGTGTCTATATTAGGTGAATTCATATACGAGAGGTCGATTTAATTTGATACCTGACCAAGGGACAGAAATAATTCGTTAAAAGCCTTAGCAAGATCAGTTCCTTTTAGTTCAATGCCATCTATTAGAAGTGTAGTTGTTCTTTCTAACGTGGTCCCAGTTATCGATGCGAGTGTCCACCAAATTTTATCAGGGCGTACTGTCAATGAGTGGAAGAGATTAAAGCCACAATGCTTCTTAGCAGACCCTTAATTGGTTAGTGACGTAGTTTCTGTAATCCTTAAACGCTTTTAATGCCTCCGGCGATTTACTTTGCAGAATGAGCTGTACAATGTGTCTCTTTAATTAATAAGCTTCATCAGGTGCTTATCTCTCCATGGCTTGCGACATTGTTTGGTGGGCTTGAAGGTTTTCACCGAAAAAATGCATAGTGTATTTCAATAAGTGTTTGCATGAACATGTCATAAGCCGTATCTGCGTTTTTTTTTTTTTTTTTTTTTTTGTACACATCATCCCAAGTAACACTGGCAAGACAATCTCGGAAAGCAGACAACGAACTTGTATCTATGAGCCTGTAAGAAAACGCTTGATGCGGTTCTTTTTGTTTTTCAACTGCAGTGGCAATAGATATGAATACAGGTAAGTGATCACTAATTGCGTATTCTAAAACACAAGGTTTTACAGAAGACATGTAAAAGTCAGTTATGAACAAGTTTAATGCAGTCTCACATAACTCGCGTAGGCGACGTAAAGACGTTTTGACAGAGATGAATACTTAACAGGGATTCCAATTCTAGTTTCATGTCATTCTGACGAATCACATTTATATTTAAGCCACCGCCAAAACTATTTGATAATTGTTGATGTCAACAAATTCTAACAGTCTAAATACGATAAAAGCAACAACTAATTTCTTGATGGCGGTCGGTACCAAAACACAGAAAATCAGATTACGGCTTTTAACAACAGTTTCGAAGTGCTGATTAGTGCAACAGAATTCAGGGAGAAGCTCGGAGTTAAATAAATTTGAAACAAGCATTGAGACTGCTTCGCCACGTTGATCACGGCGGTACATGTAGAAAGATTTGTAACCAGGAGAATTGTACACATTATCTTCTCAAACAAACCATGTTTCCGAAAACATGACAACACAAAATGGGCATTTCATTCTGCCAAAAAAAAAAAACAGTCAAGTTCGTATCTCTTGTTCCTGCCAGATCTAAAGTTAAAATGTATACAACTACAGCAATTCGAGCCGTGGCTTCGGATCACTGTATCTAGGTCAGATAAATTGACTTGGTCCATGAAACCAACACAGATGAATAAATAGGTTAGCTATACAATTCAATTGCTGCACAGCTTATCGAGGTCAGGCGTGCTGCGAATGACAACCACTGATTCATCCTCTTCCTTTCGAACAAGAATTTTATTTTCCGTTCGCATACCACGCGAAGCGATAATCAATTGCACTCGCCCATTCCCTCACACGGCGCGGCGCAACAGCTGTCGTTTCTGTGCAGTCATATTTTCACAGACCGAAATATTTGACCTCATATTTCTTAAAACTTCGCGCTATTCAATCCATCTGTCTCGCAGAGACAGCTGTCAAAATCGCACGATGATTCCGAGTACTTTACCTTCTCCAATAGCAATGTTGCAATGTTCAATAGCTTGGCAAGGAAACACTAAATCATGATCGCCAGTCAGCCTCTAGAGTGTATGCAAGAATACCTTAATCTATGTCAATTAGTCACAGGGTACCCTGATCATAAGAAAGGAGTTTACAGAAAATTGAAAATGAGTTGGAGTGCACACAGCAGGCATTACGAAATCCTGACTGGGAGCTTACTACTGTCGTTGAAAAGAAAAGTGTTCAATCATTGCATTCTACCGGTGCTAACATATGGGGTAGGAAGATGGAGGTTAACAAAGAAGCTCCAGAACAAGTTAAGGGCCGCGCAAAGAGCGATGGAACGAAAAATGGTATGCGTAACGTGAAGAGAGTGGTACAGGTCAGATATCAAACGGGGATAGCCCGATATTCTAGTTAACATTAGGATGTAACGCGTAGGGAAGATAACCGATGAACCATTAGATTTGCAAAATGGCTGTCAAGGGAAGGCCAGCGAGTGCAGTCGAGGACGGCAGACAATTTGGTGGGTTGATTAAATGAAAAATTTGCAGGCACAAGTTGGAATCAGCTAATGCAAAACGGGTAATTGGAGATCGCTGGGAGAGGCCTTCCTGCAGTGGACATAAGATTAGGCTGATGATGATGATAACTGATTGATTTGTTGATTGATAACATTTAAGGTCGAAAAGCAACACAAGAGTTTCGAGAGACACCGCAGTGAAAGGGTCTGAATTAATTGATCACCTGAGGTTCTTTAATGCGGACCAAAAGTGGTACACGAGCGTTTTGCACTCCGCCACTATTGAAATGCAGCCGTCGAGGACAGAAAACAAACCCATGGCCTAGTTCTCATCAGCACTACAGTCGGCATACAATTAGTCACAGTGGCGGGTCCTGGCGTATCTTAATCTAGCTACAACAAACAGGGAATCGCATAGCTATGGTGTGTGCTTGTGTGTATGTATGTTTGTACATGTGTATGTGTTTGTTTCTGTGTGTGTGCGTGTGTGTCTGTGTATGTGTATGTGTGCATGTGTCCGTGTGTCTGCGTGCGTGTGTGTGCGTTTGGGTGCATGTGCGTGTGTGTGTTTATGTTTGTGTAAGTGTGTGTGTTTGTGTATGTGTATATGTGCGTTTGTTTGTGTGTGTGTATTTGTGTGTGCGTACGTTTGTGTGCGTGTGCGTTTGTGTCTGTGTGTGTACGTGTGTATGTGTTGGTGTTTGTGTGTATGTGTGGGTTTGCGTGTATGTGGACGTGTTTGTGTGTGTGTGTGCGTGTGCGTGTGTTTCCCTACGATCTTTTTGGAGGTTAACAGATGTGGACCCACCATTAATAGTGCCACTCATCTTTCTAACTTCGACGACACGTGTCTGGTGGAGTAAGGCGTGGCTGACTGCGATTATTGATAAGTGCAAACAACAATAAAGCAGGAAACAAATAGTGCATGGATCAGAAACTGTGTGTTGCACAGAGTTGTGTAACTAACTACTTCAAGAGCGTACGTCACTGATATGTCAAAAAATACGTCACGTAGTACGTCAAGTCAAATCACAAGTATCAGTTGCAAAGAGTTTCACAAACAATTTCTCGTCAACTGCAGCCAGAGCGAATCACTACCATGGCTATTTGGCACAACGTTTCAAAACATGTAGCACGTCGACAGGTCCTAATGGCATCCCAATTATGTTAATAAATACATTGGGCCCAAAATCTAAGAAAGTATTAAGAGACGCAGTGAGCAAAATGATAATGGACGGTAAAGCCCCCGACGGGTGGAGCAGGATGAGCATGATATATAAGGGAAAGGGGGACAAAGCCGACATAAACAACTACCGTCCCATAACAGTGACGTCAGTGGTTTACAGGGTGGTGATGCAGATTATAAAGGACAGACTGCAGGCATGGGTGGAGGGCGAGGAGGTGCTGGGGGAACTACAAAATGGGTTCCGGAAACAAAGAAGGTTAGAAGATAATCTGTTCTCATTGACGCAGTGTATTGAAATAGCAGAAAAGAAAGACAGGCCCCTATAGCTCGCATTTCTGGATATCAAGGGAGCCTATGACAGTGTAATCCAAAAGGATTTGTGGGACATACTGGGCAATCTAGATGTGGAAGATGGAGTAAGTAATATTTTAAAAATATCTATAAAAGTAACAAGGTGCTTATAAAATGGGAAAACAAGGTATCTGAGCCTATAGAGATACAGCAGGGGCTTAGGCAGGGGGGCCCTCTGTCACCTTTGTTGTTCATGCTGTATTTACAAGGATTAGAGAAAAAATTAGAGAGGAGCGGACTTGGCTTCAACCTTTCCTTTTTCAAGCAAGGAGAATAGATTAAACAGTTATTACCAGGACTGATGTACGCGGATGACATTGTACTTATGGCTGACAGCAAGGAAGACTTGCAGGGATTAATGGACATCTGTGGTAATAAGGGAGATAGCTTAGGTTTGAAGTTTAATAAAGAAAAATCGGCAGTCATGATTTTTAATGATAATCAGGGCAGCGAGCATAGGATACAGGAGGTTACGCTGGAGGTAGTGGATAAGTACAAATATCTTGGAGTGTGAATAAACAATGGGGCTGAGTACCTAACGGAACATGAAAAATATGTAATGACTAAAGGTAGCAGGAATGCAGCTGTGATGAAAAATAGGGCACTGTGGAATTACAATAGGTACAAAGTGGTGAGAGGGATTTGGAAAGGGGTGATGGTCCCTAGTTTGACTTTCGGCAATGCGGTCCTGTGCATGAGATCAGAGGTTCGAGCGAGGTTGGAAGTTAAGCAGCGAGGGGTAGGTAGGCTTGCTTTGGGAGCACACGGAAATACACCAAATCAGGGGGTACAGGGTGACATGGGATGGACGTCATTCGAGGGCAGGGAAGCTAGCAGCAAGATATAATTTGAGGAGCGATTGAGAGAAATGGCAGAAAAGCGGTGGGCAAGGAGAGTTTTCAGTTATTTGTACATGAGGGATGTTGACACAAAATAGAAGAAGCTGACCAGAAAATTGTCAATCAAATATTTGGACTACAGGAGGTGTGCAAACAAAGAAACAGCGGTTAAGAAAAAGGTTAAAGAAACAGAGAGTGGTCTATGGAAAACAGGGATGCAGACGAAATCAGCACTGGGAACATACAGAACATTAAAGCAAGAAATTGCCAAAGAAAATATCTATGATAATTCTAGGGGAAGCGCTTTGTTGTTTGAAACCAGGGCGGGAGTATTGCGGACTAAGATGTACCGAGTCAAGGTAGGTACCAAGGTGCGTGTGGAGAGGAAGAGGAAACGGCTGAACACCTCATACTTTTCTGTAAAGGGCTTAACCCTACAGTGAAAAGCAACGGAGCTGATTTTTTCAAACCATTGGGGTTTAGGGACAGTGGAGGCAAAATAGACTTTAAGCGGGTAGAAATAACCAAACGGAGGTTATCTGATTGGTGGCCAAAATGAAGGCAGGGGTGAAATTTAACCCTCCACAAAGTACAAAATATGTTAATAGTCTCGGCTAGGTGGCGTGTGCCACCGCCCGATTTAAAGGGTTCAGCCTCACCCATCCATCAATCCAGGGACCCGCGCTGCCCGCGCAGCGTGCATTCGGAAACTTGCACGCCACTCGCGGGGTGAATGCACGCCGTATACGTGCTGAAGTGTACTTGCTGAAACTCGTGTGTGTGTGAAGGCTTGTCCGTGTTCTCGAAAAGTGTTGGATTGTGCCTGTGAGTCCTGTGAGTGCATTGTTGGGCTGATTCGTATTCTGCTGGGATTCACTCAACGTATACCACGTCGCAGCATGTGACGCCGAGTGCCAGTTAGCTGCGCTCAAGCTTGCTGCGATTCAAAATGGGCAAGAAGTGCTTTGTACCGAATTGCAAGTCGGGGTATCGGACTTGTATGGAGCGTGTGTCACTTTTCAAGGCTCCGCTTGAACCTGGACGTTTAAAAAAGTGACAACGGGCGATTCCGAGAGCAGATAGAGTTTTGCAGCATATTGACCACGTGTGCGCGAAGCAATTCCCGAATGGAGTGATCTCTGCAGCGTATCACGCGGAATACAATGGGAACGTCCTTCTACACGCCCAAAAGAAACCTGTGCTCTCACCCGACGCTGTGCCTAGCATTTTCCTGAACTGCCCAAGATACCTGACTGTGCAGCAAAAAATGAGAAAACTTCCGCGGAAGCGGCAGGCTCTGCTGCCGACTTCTCTAAAGCAAGGACAGCCAAAAGCGTCGAATGCTTCTGAAGAGCTTCACCTGGCCGTTGAAAATACACCAAGTTTATTGCTGGTTGAGACAACGAGTTCAGGACATGCTGATGCCGAATCAATAGGCGCGCCGTGTAAGAGGCCACGCTTTGATTTCATAACATCGCACCCCCTCCACGTGAAGAAGAGGATGCTTTTCAACACGGCACTGACACTTTGAGTGGCACATGCACTGCCGACGCACTTAGTCATCCAGCCGAAAAGGTAATTTCTTGTTTTAAATTCAGGTGGAATTCTTCAAGCTGGCCCATCTAAGCTCAATAGGCGTAACAAATCATGAAATGTTCTACAATTACTAGTGACCAGAAATTATCGTAAATACGATTTGGTTGCCGCAGCCGTGTTTTCTTGCATTCAATATATTTATTTGATCCTAGTTAATTAGCCAGGTTTTATTGGACATTTAATAGCATAGTGTGCTACTAATCGCAAAAGCACTGTTCACTATTAGGTGGCATCCGGAAGGTGAATATTCATTTATTTAATTTCAGCGCCGTTCAGGCGTTAAAGAAAGAAAAGGATCGGTAACAGGAAAATTTATATTAGAAATGACCAAATAGCAAGAAACATATAACACCAACTTGTTTAATAGAAGTAATGGCATAATATAGATGAGGTAAACGAAACTTTGGCTCAATTGGGACGGCAGAAACATTCCTGATTCTATCATTTCTTTACATGCATGCAGCAACAAGTTTCTTCTTTCTTTGAAAAAACTACGGACCAAGAGAGCAGTCATGGACCAACGCAGGAGCAGGTCGGAGAACAGAAAATGCCAATTTCCACTCTGTCTTGCTGTGCTTCCAGCCGTTAACTTCCAAGTGAAGCCTGGGCAGTCCAAGTTTCTGACAGATTTGGGGTTAATTTAGGTTTCAGTGAGCTATAATTGCCGAAAGATAGTAACCAGACGCCTTTTCATAGAAAAGCACTTGAAGTGACCACATCACATAATGACTTTTTGTCAGTGAAATGTTTTGTTTATGGCCGTATTGTTAACATACAGACCATAGGTTCTGGTTTGCCCTTCAATTACCTAGCTGATATAGAATGCGCAGTGTGGGTCTTTCATGAAATGCATGTGTGTGCAGGTGGTCCCAGTGGGGAAATGTACAATAATATATACACCCTCAGTGTGCATATATTGACAACTTGTGGAGCCTGGCGGAACAACAGTTGCACACTAGTGACAGAGAGTACAAGTTGCAATGCGTTTGTTAAGTTAAAAGATGTGCTTCGTATTCATGCTGCACGAAAGAAAAATAATTCTCAACTGAAACACATTGGCATTCTGGCCAGTCCAAGGAAAAAAACACGCATTGAAATGTTGTGGCGAGCCAGAATTGCCTGCTACAAATCAAAAGTGCGGCTTCAAAAACAAAAAGATAATCTTGAACAGGAATTGGCTAACTGCAAATCAAAACTACTACAAATCAGTAATGAAATACTCGAACGCCTCTCCAGAGAAGCAAACCTTCCTGAAGCGCAAAAGGTGGTGTTGAAGGAGTGTGTAGCTGCAGGCAAACTCGCTCAAAAAACGGTAGAAGATACTCAGATGACTGGATCTTGCTCTGCCTTCTCCTTCATACTAGGTCACCTACAGGATACAGATTCTTGATGGAGAGTGAAATTCTCGCCTTGCCTTCATTACGAACAATACACCGCTACACCTCATTGGTGGGCTTTAAAATAGGTTTTGATAGTAAGCTCTTCATAGCCTTGAAAAAGAAACTTGAAAAGAAATATAACTTCAAGCTGCACGGTATTATCATCTTTGATGAGATGGAAGTCCGTAAAAGTAAACGTGTCAACTCAAAGACAATCACCTACGTTGGTCTGGCATCAGAGACGGCAAACAGTGGGGAGCTTGCAGACCATGCTCTTGTTTTTATGTTTTGCCTTTTTGGTGAAAGTTATGCTCAGCCAATACATGTTTTGCAGCAAAAGGTGCCACAAGAGGTACTATACTTGCACAGTTGATCCTTCAGGCAATTTCACTTATGGAGGAAGCTGGAGCAAAAATTCATGGCTTTGTTTCTGATGGAGCTTCGACAAACAGGAGTATGTGGCGAACACTGGGTATCAGTGGGTCAATAGAAGCCTGCCGGAACTCCTTCACACATCCAAGCGACCCCACACGAAAAGTTCTTGCATTTTCTGAAGCGGCCCACCTCTTTAAGTGCATCAGAAACCGTCTTTTGCAACAAAGGTACCTGAAGAAGGAGGGACGTTGCATAAGGTGGGAGGACTTTGCAGCAGTTTATAAAGAAGACCAAGTGAACGTTGGAGCTGTGAAGGTGTGTCCAAAAATAACACATTCCCACATTTATCCAAGCAATTGTGATAAGATGCAGGATAAAGCTTGCTACGCAAGTGTTCAGTCGCTCGATGGCTTCAGGTATTGAATTTTACAGAAACCGTGGTGTGCGCTGTCTGGGAAACACTGAAGCCACGCAATAATTCACATTGCTTCTTAATAATTTTTTGATGCCTTGAACTGTCGGTTTCCTCGTGAAGGTGTCACAAAGCATGGCGTGGCCGCTGGCAAGAAATTTTGCCCGCCCTAAGCCACGTCTAAGGCATTAAGATGCAATGCCGCTGCTATGAGTTCGATTCGGTGGCTTCCACGACCTCCTGGAAGGTAGCTTAATGTCCTGACCTCACTATAATCATGAGTACAGGCATGTGCTAAGTGCATTCTTCTTCTTCGCCATTTTTTATGCGGGCCGCCTCATTCTTTTTAATTATCTACCCAACGGGATGGCCTAGTGCCTTTGGTATTGCACTGCAAAACCCGAGGTGGCGGGATCGAATCCCCACCACGGCGACCGCATTTAGATGGGGGCGAAATGCAATAACACCCGTGTGCCGTACATTGGATGCACGTTAAAGGACCGCTGGTGGTAAAATTTAATCCGGAGTCCCCAACTACAGCATTCCTCATAATCGGATATCGTGGTTCTGGCAAGCAAGACCCCACAATTTATTATCAATATTATCGTGCTGTTCACATTTTAACAAGGTGTCTCTGCTTACCTGAGTCTTCAATTCCTGTCAAATTTTGAATAGTACTTCCTTAGTCTGCGTTGCTGGAATTAACAAAAGCTTTTCTGAAAGGACCTGTCGACTGCATAGCTTCTGCACTCACCATCTTTGACTCTGAACCGAAGTCTAACCATCCTGTTCTTTTTTTTTCTTGTATCAGGGAGGACGACGCAGCTTACGTCACTCCGCCTCTTCTCTCTCAAGATGGAGATGAGAGAAATGAACCGCCTCCTAGTTCAGCCCGACTTCGATGCAATTTTTGAGCTCAAGGCGTGTGAGAATGTGAAATGAACGCTGTGGGAGGTCCTGGAAGTCTCGTACACCACCAATAAAATAGCCCCCGAAACGTTCGTGAAGTACCCAAAGAATGTTTACATTCACCCACCTATAATGATAACGCTCAACGTCAAGCGTCCTCTAATAATCCTTATGGCGCTATCACATTAAGAATGCTTATTATGTGCAATTATAATGGACACTTCAACCGGATTTCTGCCGTCGCCGTCGTCGTCGCCGTCGCCGTGAGGTTCCGTATAGATTCCAAGGGCGATAAAATCGTCGCCGCGTGCCGTATGCGCGAGCGAAAGCGCGCGGGGGACGCGCGCTATCACGGAGGGCGAACGCACGGCGCAAAGCAAACCGTCCCGCGAAAGGCCGTTGGGGTATGGGAGGGAGGGAGGCAAGGCGGCGCTGTGCTCCGGCGCCAAAGGCGTATCTTACCACTCAATCTCCCACGCGCAAAGCAAGAAACGGGAAGAGGGGGGGGGGGGGGGGGGCAGC
Organism: Dermacentor silvarum; assembly: GCF_013339745.2. NCBI lineage: Eukaryota > Metazoa > Arthropoda > Arachnida > Ixodida > Ixodidae > Dermacentor > Dermacentor silvarum. Next base: position 14,707,608 of record NC_051158.1, read on the forward strand.
TTCTCCTCTGCCAACAATTTCTCTGCCCGGCGGTCGCCCGCACCGTCTCTTATCTCCACACGGCTCTGACCTTTGTATGGGCTGTGCATTTGCCGCTCAGTTTCCGTTGAAGCGATAGACCCCGCGAACTTGCGCTTGCTGCCAGCGTTTTGACAGTCATTGGCTGCGGTCATTCAGTGTGATCTATTCATGTTTGCTTCTGTGCGCTGACACCACGATTGTTAATTCAGTTAGTAAGCCAATGTGTCCAAGTTTATGCAGCCGATAAAACTACTATCCCTACGCCGAATAGCGTTCTACTAATTTGCTATCGCAATCGATGCTTCGCCTTTCGGGCGAAACTGCAACTTTTTTGTATGAATGTTTCTATGTAACCGTTTTCCCGCTTATCTGGGCCACCGGGAAGTGCGTGGTTGAATGGTTAGTTCATCGGGCTGCTATGCTGAGGGAACAGGGTTTGGAAACCAACCGTTGGATCCGATTGGATCCCTGAGTATGTGACATTGTGCACATGTGTACCGCTCTTCAACAAACCTCTTCCACACCGACATGGGTCACTGTAGATGCGGGACTGCGTAGGTACCGCTGTTCGTAGAAATTCTTTGGCGCTTACTTGGAGCATTGGGTATGACATGCCACTCGGTCTGTGCTGTTCTTCAATGAATCCATTTGATGCCAACTTGGGTCATTGGGTATATGCCAATGGTAATGTGCCACTCTACAATGACGAAAAGTTCCTTTAAATTTACTTGATGCTGGGCGGAATAGAACTCACGCCACAAGAGCTCCTCAAGGGCATCCATCAGATGATTTAGCAGGCTGCGCCACAAATGCACTGGGCATGTCGGTGTTCAACGAACGTCATTCACGCCAGTTCTTTCGCGAGCTGCGCCTTGAATGCACTGGGCATGTGCCGCTCTTCGGTCCCGCCAACTTGGGTCACTGAGAATGTGCCACTGGATGGCGCGCAACTCTTGTTCGCTGAGTATGTTTCGGCATCTTTAACCTTCCGTTGCACGCCACCACCATTTTCGATGAGCCACCGCAAGCTAAGCAAGGAGAATCGAGCCAATGGCAGATGCCGGCACCACCCTCCCATCAGGTTATCTACTTTCACTGTGCTAGCTCGGTCCCACTGAAACCAGTCTCTACTTCTGCGTGCTGCTCACCTCTTGTGAGCCAATTAGATAAACAAAAGCCTGTCAAGGTAGGCAGTGATATTCGCTTTGAAAGCAAACAAAAGTGACCTTCAATATATGAGAAGAGCGTTTGATTGGACGGTTCAGTCAACGCTGCGGTCACCGCCCGATCCTTGTGTCGGCGGTCACGTAAATTTGACGCGATGAGACTGGAATAAAAAACACCTTGGAATATTTTTTACGTTATAAGGCCCCAGCTACTGCATGTAGTAGGATCGAGTCCAATGACATTATTTGCCGTGGCTTAGTTTCTTTACGATGCATGAACAACCAAGCGTAGAAGGCGAAACGTTCGCACGGCAAAAGAACGCAAGAAAACAAACAGTGAACGGCAGTTTATGTTTAATAATTGTAAAAGTCAACATAAAATTAGGTGTGCTCTAAGCTCAAAACGCTCTACATGCATGCAAGAAAAACATGAGACCGCGCAGGACATCGTGGGCGCTCAAGGTCAGGATGGATCAAGCGTTACAGGTGTCAGCTAACATACGTACAAGTACAAGTCAGCTAACAGGTGAAGATATGTTGAGCGCTATAAGTCGGGTCGACTCCTTCAAACAGATGCCGCCCACCGCGATATTAGTTCTTGTTGTTAAGTGAATCGTCATGAACGTTTTTATTCTGTTTAGTCGTTGAGGTATTAGAGAAATTTTTACCGACCGGGTAATCTACGAAATGGCGGTCCCCGCTCCCAGAGAAAAAAAAATAAGCTAATAAAGATTTCTGGATAACCGACAATTCAGTGGCCGAGTTTCTTATAGTTTGCAGCTAATGAACACGAAGAAACTTGACTGAAAAAGACAAACAAGCAAAACAAGAAACTTCTTCTACTGCCCCGAGAAGCACGGTATCACCTAGAAACTAGAAGAGGAGACGAGTCATTTCGATTCCGGCTATGTGAGATGTCCTGAGAAATAACACGTGTACTGATGTGCCTGCTAGAGAACTAACAGCTAGCGAACTAAGAGCGGTTGAAACCTTCAAGCTCCAAACGGTAAGGTAAGGTACAGGTGAAAATTGTCGAGAAGGTGACTAAGCGTTGATGCGTGTTTCAAGTGCTGCCGTGCGGGCTTTCCTCATTGAACCCGTGCTTGGATCGCGTTGCATTTTCTCAAGCTTGAGCCAGATGCCATCGTTGACCACTGTGGTGATGAACGCCGAGCTGAGCTTGATAGGTTCCTGCACGGGAATAAAGAAACCGAGATAAAGACAAAGACGGAATAAAAGAGCAAGGTTTGTTTTTTGCGAGGTTCTCAGTCATATCTCCAGAAACGGTAATCAAAATATAGGTGCCCCCTCCCCCACACCAGAACACCACGCAGACTTTTCTTATACTTCTGAACTTGTTTGAAAAAAATCACTTTTTCGAAAGCACAGCGCATACAAAGGTAGGAGCCGTGTTGCAGATCGCTTTCAAGATACGGTGCGCGCGACCGCCTGGCGCCGCGTAAAGTACAAGTTGCTCGCAGAGCAGAAACCGCAATCCCTCCCTCCCGCGCTGCCTTCCCGCTGTCCTCCTTTCGCGTGGGAGATTGAGTCGCTAGTTCCCCGTAGCTCGTTGCGTTGTTCCTCCGAACAAACGGCACGCGGCCGGGCCATGGCGAGTCGTAAGGACAACAAGAGCGCTATCCCGATGTCTACGTGACGGAACGGCTAAACGCCGTTGCCGACACTGTTGGGAGAGGCGGGCGAGAGTCCAGTGAGAGTCGGTGGCAAAGGCCGGCAGGGCTGCGCGCATGCGCCGCAGTGAGAGAGCGGGCACGCACACGCACAGTCTAGGGTGCATCGATGCCCTCCTCGCACACCACTCCCTTTACACTGGGAAGTCGCGTTTGCTCTCCGCCGTGCGTTCGCTCCCCGTGAAAGCACGCGTCCCTCACCCTCGCGCGCTTTCACTCCCACGTACAGCATACGGCCAATGAGAGTTGTTTTTTTTTTCTGCATCCGGACGCGATCATCGAAGAGTGAGCCCTTAGCAGCTTCGCTGTAAATGTGCATTGCGTAGCCCTCGCAGAAAAACGGTACTTCAGCCTGACCACTATACTAGAAATTCAGTGCACTAGAGAAAAAAAAAAAAAGTGCGTGAAAAGCTCTCTCAGTTCGAGCGGCCACACTGACGTCATCTTCGCCGTAATTTGGCAGGCAGATTCAGGAAGGATAGTTTGACCTTGATTTCCTCTGTTAAACCTTATTTTTGCATTCATCAAATGTGGCGAAAGCTCTCAGAGAGTGATTTGGTATTATTGCCTGGTTTAGAGCTTGTCTGCTCAAGTACCACTCCAATTATCCCATGTAGTCTCTGCCTACATATATTGCTGGCTTCTTCAGCAGTTACGGTTAACCAGAAAGGAGCAGAATCAATTACGCCATTTTACATGAATAAGTTTAACTATCCAGAACATTTTTTTTTAATCCTAACATCAATTCACTAGCCGATACCTTCAATGATTGTATACGCAATGTACACAGCTGGGAGTTCGTTGCATTATTTTAAGTAGTCTCGTAAGCGCTGTCTTCGGTGAAGACACCGTAGAAAATGGTTGTTTATGGAACTATTTAAGAAAATTGCTGCTGAAAGAAAATTCAGCAGCAAGAAAATCGCTGCTGGCCCCTCGGTAACCGTCCATAGCTAATACATGCACGGTGCTTAGCAGTGAGCCAGCGGTGTGATGTGATTAAGAGGGCAGAAAGAAAGGGTACCTGAAACTGCAAAGAAGGCGAGAAAAGCCTATTTACATTCTAATGGATTACAAGGTACTAGGATTACTAGGTCATTACTAGGTCAGAGTTGTCACCATAGTTCACGCATTTGGCAGAGCACTGAAGTCACTGTTTGTAGAGCAGCCGCGGTGCTTGGCCCGACTGCCGAAAGTCACCGACACTTCTCTCGAGCACGTACTAGCACGGGCAGTATGACGTAGATCGCCTCGCACTTACCTTGTGATGCTCCTCATCAACGATTACCCGAAAATTGGCGAGGAATTTGGAGAGCATCAGTTTCATCTCGACGAGAGCAAAATTTTTTCCAAGGCATTCCCGGGGGCCTTTCCCAAAAGGCTGGAAACTGACCGGGTGGATCTGTGACTTGTTTTCTGGGTTGAACCTATATGGTGCAGAGCAAAGAATGAACAATGCCTAGAGGGATCAGAACTGACCGAACATGAGAAGTCTCTGTCCGGAGCCATCGTTTCAACAGGCCCTGAAGAAGATAAATCCACTTCCCGAAATTTTTTCGTGTCTGAGGTTTCGTTTGTTCGGTCCACAGCTAATGAATTTTCCACAGCAAATGAATTTTCCCGGGAGTCTTTGTATTTACTTAATCTGGCATAAAGCAAATAAACCCAGACAAATGCCACAAGGAAAAAAAGTGGTAATTAACCATTATGTACAAAAGCTGAGCGTTTTGTGCGAGATAACTTTTGCGTAGGATTAGTGCATAGCTTGTCCAACAGCAACCGCTGAATGAACAGTGTAACGTTGGCAATTGTGTCAGATGATTTTCCGACGAAATAACGCATCTAGCCTGATCTCACGTCTGGCTGCTTTTCTCATACGCTGCCCTACGTAGGCAAGCCATTCTTTATGTCTGAGCTATGGTTCCCCGTTAAAAGATGGTTTGAAAGCGCGTTTTAAAGACAAATGATGGCATAATTACTGAAAGTTGAAAACGACAAGAAAAACATTGCTGAACATGCTTCTAGAGGCATTTGTATATCATTATTTCATTGGAGCACGTATTTTGAGCAATCAGTTGAGGACGAGAACAACAAATTATTCTTGAGAACCAGTTGACACGTCGTCGGAAAAACGTGTTGCCTGTGCGCAAATATTTATATATGCCACTTCTACGTAATGTTAGAGCATGCTAGCACAGCTTGCCGCACTACTCTACTTTTACAGCTACCGCATGCCATAAAATGCGCATGCCATACTCAGTAAACCCCGAGCATGCGCAGTCGGCGGCAGGCCGCCTCATTAGCAGTAATGCTAACGCTGTGCTTAGATACTTTAGTAAGCCAATTACTGTCTTATTTGGGGACACAATTGGCAGTATACTCTACCATGGTTTACACACACACTTTAAACGTAAAAATTCAACACGAAGTGCCACGGTTGTCAAGGCAATGCTCTATAGCAGCATTGACGAAGCGATGATTGTAAAGCAAAAATTGAAAACGCTGCAGTTTTGTCAGCGATGATAGAGCTCTAAACATCAATTGAGTTTTACGTCAAAAAGCTCTCAAATGTACCATGAAGGACGCCGCAGTGTAGGGCTGCCAAATAATTTTGACAACCTGGGGTTATTTAATGTCTATCAACGAGTTTTGTAAGCATTCAACCCTCATCGAAACAACTCCACGACTGCCAGCAACCGGACCAGGAAACCTCGTGTTCAGCACAACGCCACTGCACCTTTCAGCGAGTAAATGATGATGTTCAAGTATATCAGGAGATAGCACACTTACACATTTCTCCACGCACTGCTTGACACTTGAAACGTGTTTGCTCTTCAAAGCGCCGCAAATATTTTTGTTTCTCGGTTATGTCTCCCAATCTAAGTTCTCTACCTTTTGCGCCCTCTTCGCAAATAGATCAGAAAATAATGCGGAATGGTTCTCTCACCTTTCTGGATCGAACTTTTCTGGCTCGTGCCAAACTTCGGGGTCGTGATGTAGGTAAGTGACCGGCACCATGACGCTGAGACCCTTGGGAATTTTGGTGCCCTTGAATTCGAAGTCGCTTGCTGCACGCCGTGTAACAAAGCTGCACATATGTCACGCGAAATTAGTGGCCTCGGTGATACGCGACGATGCTATGAGGTCTGTTCTGTCTTGATACAACACATCGAGCTTAGTAACAGCAGGGTCCTGGTAAACGTCATTCGCACTATGTTTCCTTCATTCACTGGTGGGACGCTTAAATAAATAATCGTGCGCCAAGCCAAACCTACCCTTCAATTACCAGAAAAAAAAAAGATGCATGAGATAACTAATAACACTGGCGGCTAGGTAGCTTGAAGCTTTAGAAATGCTACGTTAGAAATGTATAAAGGCTTGAAGCTCTGACTTCGTTACCAACTAGAACTGCTTGAGTAACAGACTGCAGTGTGTCCGGGTTAGCGTTTTACACTCCGAGAAATTGCTAATTTCTCAAGGTGCGGAAGAATCAATATAGGGAGCGTTGCTGTTTTTATTGCTGCCACTGATATTGCTGCCATACACGAATAGCCTGATCTTATATTATAAGCTAACGACACAAATACAGTTTTTTTATCTCGCTCGTTGTCCCAAATAAAAAGCTATCATAAATGCCTATTCAAGTCAACTGCATATCTGCTTAATGGCTAACAAGATAAACCTTAATTTGGCGAAGTGAAAGTACATTCTTTTTTCTCCCATTTACACAGTAGGACGTATCATTCTGGAAGTTGTTTAAGATCATACTGAATTACGGCGAGCTTCGAACCCGAATTTTTTTCGTGTTTGGTTTAATGAGAAGATGAGGAACGTTCCCTGTAACTTTTCACGCCAGCAAAGTTAGCTTCTCATGAGATTAAAACCGTATGTTGTATACAGGAAAAATCTCATCTGTTGACACCCTGGGAATTGCACACTTGTGCAATCTACGTTATTTTACTAGATTTTTGTTTATGGACTCCGACCTGCAGTAATTGTCTAAACATTTTTTTTACTCGGAAACAAGCTTTGCGTGCTACAGAAATGTTTTATGGCAGACCTTTAGACGTACCCACGTCGCCGCTAATACATAAACATAGTATCTTTAAAACAAAGTATGCTGAAACACATTTCTCGTTACTTTAACACACCCATCGTCATGAACTGTATTTTTCTTTTTAGGTAATTCCAACAGTCGAAATATTTTCCGCAAGAACCTAAACTTGTACCAATAACGTGCGGCAAGCAAAGACTAATCTACGAAGTTCCAAAACTAATAAATTGATTTCCTTTGGAAACTGAATATTACGTCTAAAGTGTTTTAAATTTGTCATTAAACAACGCCTAATTGAACAAACCGAATATATGTTGATTTAGTAGACATACCCTACACGCATTTTGCTAACATTAAAATAGTTTTCTATTGCTTGTGGATGTGTCAGCTTTGAAATAGTGTTCTGTGTTTTATGACTGACCTTTTGTTTACCTGTATAAAATTATGTATTTTACAGCGTAAGCTGTTATGGGCTTATTCCAACAGCCGTTTCTGGTCGCGGTGATGCCGCCGCCGCCCCGTAACCGCTATCGCCGGAATGCGAAAAAAAGTACCCGCTCTCCGCCGGGATCGAACCCAGACCCCCTGCGTGGAAGTCGGATACTTTACCACTGAGCCACGCAAGTGCTTGTGGTTAGGTAGAAGAAAAAATTACTCCATCTGACGCTAAAGGGAACCATGTGTGGATGCGAAGCAGCGGGGAGATGGTTAGCTTGAGCGGGAGATGGTTTCGCGGCAGCGGCCCGAGCGCTCATCGTGGCGCTGCACAGGAGAGAGAATGAGGCGCGCGCGCTCCGTCATTTTCATACCGCGGAACTACCGTGGGGCCCCCAGCGGAGTATGCAGCTGTCGCACCACCTGTCGTGCGCGCCGCTCCGGATTCCTAGAGGAGAGAAAGGGGGAGCGTAGGAGAGGAGAGAGAGAGGGGAGGGGGCGCGCATGCGCTGTGGGTGTGTGGGACGCCGCGCGAGAGACGGACAAAGCAGCCGGCAAGAAATGCTTCGCATTTAAAATTCCCTTTACGCGCGCCCTATAGGCAGGCGCGCCGGCGCAGAAACCCGAGTCTCCGCCAGTATGGTGGTGCCATCTAGTTAACGTGCCTGCAACCGCCTCGTGTGACGAGATGCGATTCAGACGCGATGCGATTCAGATGAGGCACGAAATCAACGCTATCCTGATGTTAGATGTGCGGACCGTATTCTGGGTACCTCTTCGGTACACGTTATGGCGTCTCCTCGCAAGGTACGAACCGCTGCTGAAGAAGCGAATCGGAGAGCTACGTGCGCGGCTACAACCAGACATGACCGGGCTCAGCAGACTGCTGTACAGAGAGCATTACGAGCCGCAGCTCACCGTCGACGCCGGGCGGACAGTTCAGATCGTTCTCATCAAAATCTAGGCGAACACACTTTGCCGCGAAGACCTTCTTGTGCATGGTGCCGAAATTGGAGCTACTCTTGCGCCGCTCAACCAGCTTACGCTGTGACTGTGCTGTGTGTGCCGCGCAGGCGTCTGACTTTTTAATTGTACTTTATATGCGATAGGTTGTGGATACTTTCAAGTTGTATGCGTTTCTTGCATAAATTTGATGCACGTTGACTTACTTCATCATCCTGTTTAGAAGAACTTGTTGGGCGAGTTGGTACATATTAGCGGACATTGTTTAACTGCGCGAAAAAAAAAACGGACCACAGAGACAGCATGAAACAAGGACGGGCGCAGCAAGGACGGGAACAACCGTTGGTTGTCTATAGGAAAAATCTCATCTGTTGACACCCTGGCTAAAGATAGTCCTGAATTACACACTTGTGCATATCAGCGGACTTGTGCATATTAGCGGACAACAATTGACTGCGCCCGTCCTTGTTACATGCTGTCTCCGTGGTCCGTTTTTTTTTTTCGCGCAGTTAAACAATGTCCATTCATCATCCTGTTCACGCGCTTGTATAATCCTTTCTAAGAAAGTCGCGAAGTACTTGTGCACAATGCCGACTGTTCTCCGGCTGTCCAAAACCCTGTCAGGCTCTTATCGTTTTTTTCTTCTGGCCCAGTTATCGTTGAAAAGGAATAAACTTTCACATTCACTTTGCCTGATAGGAAAAAATGCCTTTAAGAGCTTGCCGTATACCTTCTTAGAGCAATTTTTTTTTTTTTTTGTCAACACAAAGCCATTTGCTCATCTTCTATAGTAATGGGCTGAGACCTGGTAAGAAACTGCCCACTAATAAAATATCGCAATTTTCAGTCTCAATCGAAGATTTATTAAGACAATGTGGAACTGTAGAACTTACATTTTAAAGCCCGACCCACGTGGAGCGATTTTCTTGCGAAAAACTCGAAATGGCCGCGCCCGGCGTCCGCCCAACGGCCGGCGGCTGTTCGCCCTCGATCAAGGCGGGCTAGATAGGTTCCCAGGCGGTCAACAGAAGCGGCGAGTGTAGGCTGTCAGCGCAGACCAATCAGGGCGTGGGCACGTCCGACTTCCTGTCGCCACATTGGACTCGGCTTGCCAGCCAAAGAACCTAGAGCGAATATGGCGGCAAAAGCTGCGCGCATCGCGTACAATGATCGACTGATCACAGCCGTCCAGGCGCGACCAATATGGTTCAGTTGCAGAATAATGGTTCAGTTGCAGATACTTAACTATTTTCACTGGATTTTACAGGGAATGGAATCACGCTGTTCCAAAAACAATGAAATTGTTTTTCGCCGCATGTCGGTGCAGCACGGCGGCGGCACGCTGGCGTTCGGATCCGCCGCGCTGTTCGCTCCATGTGGGCCGGGCTTTACCCTATTTTCAAGGTTAGCAACTTAAGTACGAGGCTGAACGTCTACAGGTATGTGTTGGCAGGTGTCACACCAAGATTATTCTCAGCAGGACATTCGTGCTTTGAAATCGAGACGCGCATTTGTGTAAGCACTCACCCGACCACTCCAGTGTAGAAGCGCATAGATTCGTTCAAAACCATATCCATGTAGGGCATTTCCATCACGTTCTTCGATGTAAACTTGCCCTAGAATAGAAAGCACCTATTGTAACCTGAACAAATCGCACTGCGGCGTATTTATTAGAGCGGGGCTTCTACTAGCTTCTAAGCACAACACAATACCTTGTAGCAGCTGTGAACTTTTGCCTTTTGTCTGAAGTTAGGCCAAGACAAAAGTGACAACCACAGAGTGTCTCTAAAATTTCGCTTTAGCCCCGGAATTGACCTTTCCAGTTGAAAGTGAAGTGAGTGAATGTCAAAATTCGACAAGAAGATACGTCGACAGCCTGATTTGTTTTTCGCTAATAAAGGAACTCTGTTCATCTTGGGAAAAAAACGTACAAAGAAAGATATCGCATTAGACTATACAACAGGGCAAGTTACTTCTTCTTACCTGAAGAAAAAGATTCACTGAAAGCACTTGGCTTGTTCTCTTCGGCTATTTATTTCAAACCGAGCCGGTACTAACCATCTGGCGAACAAGTCATACACAATGAATGTCTTTTATATAGTTACAACAAAACTGGCCTTGTCATAACTAAAGAACATTAGTCTTAGGATACACATTTGTGTGACGCTCTGAGAAAGCCGCTCTATGCGAGAGTGCTGAGTGCACACCATCCAAAACAGCAGTACCTCCAGAATCGTTGATTACTGGGCAAGATTTATAGCATGGAATCATGGTGAAAATGCAGCGATAAAACCCGGTGTTTAGAGCTGCATTTTCACCCAGAAGAGGCTAGCCCAGCAACAATGACGATGGCTATGATGATGACTGAGGGGACGACGATCTAAACTAACATGACGAATAACGATGGTTTAACGAACAAGATGTCATGATGAAAGCAGCACTGCGGCTCCCGTTTCACGAGCCAAGCCGGCATCGGATGCATGGGTAGAGAAAAGTAGGATTTTTGTGTTCTGTCTTCGCCTCTTCTGCCAAAGAAATAGCATGCAAACAAGACCATAGTATACCGGCGATCAACACCACGACAGTTAGCTGAAACGCTTCAAATGTGTTAAAGGATAGCAGTGCTCTCGCAATCCAGAGAGAGAGAGAGAAAAAAATAGAAGAGAGGAAAGTCAGGGAGGTTAACCAGACGCACGTCCGGTTTGCTACCCTGCACTTGGGGAAGGGGGTATAGGAATTTCATTGGCACTCCAGGAAAGTTGCACGACCCTAAGTCGCAAAATGCGCCGGGGAAGTCATTTTCTCGTCCGCTCACTCACGTCTTTCTGGAGAACCTCCGAGATCTCAGCCTGTAGCCTCTCTTGAATCTCAGGATGCAACGCGAGAAGGTGCAGAGTGAGGCCCATCGTGTTTGGCGTTGCTTCTAGGCTGCGAGCAATAGGAACATAGACTGTGCTTCAGAACGCGACCTGATCAGCACTGGTTCACTCTAAGAAGAAAATGTTTACACTTCTGTTGTGTAGACCCGTTTGTCAACCCGCACATTTACTCCAAAAATGCATACTGTCCTGCACCATTATAACAAGTTTTGTACTTTTTTTTTTCATTTTACTCCACGTGAAGTCAGTGCATGGCTTGCCAGTGCGCAGCTGTGCATGTTACATACAAATTTACTGAGCATTGATAGGTTCTATGGTCTGCCTAGTAACTTGCTCTTCAGGCAGAAGCTAACAGCCTCCTGCAAGGAAACGTTAGCCAAAGATAAAGAAGGCTTTGATAACTTTGTATTGTTTCCTAAACCTTTTCATTGCAAGGAAAATGGTAATTTCCTGTATCTACTCATACTGCGTCTTCCGTGCTCTTTGTACGTTGCTCCAAGCTGAATACTTAATTAAAGACGTAGACATCAACTTGCCCAAGAACAAGTTCTTCTGGAATATCAGCCTCTATAATGTTTAAGGTTGAATCAATTAGTTCGTCTCTTAGTCTGCTCGACTGCACGAGCACGCTCGCACGTTGCAAGTGCCATAGGTGCATGTCGAAGCGACATTTAGCACCAATATATTTTTACACGAAAAGTGGTTTATTATCTCGTGGTCTCACACAAAATAATAGTAATATCGATGAAGTTCAATTAGCACTTCGTGTAATATAAGAAAAAGATAGAAAGCTTTACGTACCCGGCAATCAAATAAAATGCAGAATTCGCGATCACTTCTTCTCTTGTTAACGCCAGCTTCGTTTTCCCGTCGAATCCTGTTTGGGAGATAAATTATAGAAAATTGCGCTACCGTGTACTGTTCATTGAGATGTTGCGATTAACCTCGCCTGCTACCTTGCTTAGTGCTGTGAACCGGAGTACGACGGGCACTGTTTAAAGGGATTCTCGCAAATTGACAGGATTGTGCGACAAGTTCTCTTTCGGTGATACTCTGCACCATGTGACGTTGTATGGCTCTGTAAGTGATATCGACACTGCGGGTAACTATGTGGCACCTTGACACACTATGTGAAAGCGTCCCCGAAGGTGGTCTTCTCCTTTTGGTCATCGACATACCACAATTTTCAGGAACACCTTCCTTGCTACGCGCAGAGCGTCGCCATCCACCGTGGACGTAATACCTGCTGTAGCCGGGTAACCGCATCCTACACGGCACTACTATTTTGCGAGTGTGAGTGGGGCACAAAACTCTGCAGTTATAAATGGTTTACAAAACATGGCGTCTGACGGGTTTCCGGCTATTTAAATCGCTCCCAGCGCTTCCAGTACGTAGAAGCATTGCCTTCGAGATTGGCGTTTTCTATTCTGCGGGATTTGGATGCCATCTGTTGCCAAGCGTGAATCTAGCGCAATAGTACAGCGGTTAGCGCGTGTGGCTCTCACTTTCAGGGGTACGAGTTCATTCTCTTTCAGGGTACGAGAGTCCTTGCCCTTCGCCATACAGCAAAGATGAGGATGATGCCTGACGAAGATGATGTGGAGTAGCGCAAAGGACACACAGACCAAGGGATGGGCACAACAAATTCATTTGGAACTTCGGAACACTTTGCATAACATCACATCAATTACATCATTTTATGTACATAGGCAACTTGTTCACCTTTGTCTATTAAAGTTACAAAAATAACGCCTATGTTATAGTTGCGGACAACTTTCTGTGACAATGAAAAAAGAAAGCTGCGTAAGGCAAAGTGCGCACAAGTAGCAACACTCTTCAAAAAAAGTTGCAGTTTCGCCCGAAAGGCGAAGCATCAATTGCGATAGCAAATTTACTAGTAGAGTATACGGAGTAAGGATGGTAGTTTTATGTGCTGCATAAACTGGGACACATTCGCTTACTAACTGAATTAACAAGCATGGTGTCAGCGCGCTCAAGCAAACATGAATAGATCACACTCGATGACCGCAGACAAGCACTGTCAAAACGCTGGCGTGAGCAAGCGCGCTAGGAGCACTCACCGAAGGTTCGTGTGGTCTATCACTTCAACGGAAACTGAGCGGCGAAAGCACAGCGCATACAAAGGTCAAAGCCGTGTGGAGATCGCTTTCAAAATATGGGCGCTCGACAGCCCTCAGCCGCGCAATGTACAAGTATGCAGTTCCTGGCTGAGTAGAAGATTTGCACCCTCCCTCCCGCGCTGCCTTCCCGCTTTCCTCCTGTCGCGTGGGAGATTCAGCCGCCATTCCCCTTGCACCCAGTCGCAAGATACGCATTTAGTGCCGCAGCTAAACTTCGCTTCCCCTCCCTCCCATCCCCCGCGGCCTTTCGCCTGGCCGGAGAGGTCGTGTTTGCTCTCCACCGTGGGTTCGCTCTCCGTGAAAGCGCGCGTCCCTCACGCGCTTTCACTCGCACATACAGCATACGGCGCGCGGCGACGAGTTCATCGCCGTTTTGACTTTATATGGAACCTCACGGCGACGGCGACGACGGCAGGAGCGCGCTTGGAGTGTCCAAATAGTTGCTATCGCAATAAAGGTCTCACATTCTCATCAGCGTTAGTTTAATCTGGGGAAGAGAAAGCATTAACATCACATTTACAACACCAAAATAAAGCACGTACACGAATGAGTGCTATATCTAACTTATTTTCCTTTTATTGCGATAGCAATTATATGGGCACTCCAAAGCAGATTTCTGCCGTCGGCGTCGCCGTCGCCGTGAGGTTCCGTATGACGTCAATGGAGATGAAATCGTCGCCGCGCGCCGCCGAACGCTGTATGTGCGAGTGAAAGGGGAGGGGACGCGCGCTTTCACGGGGAGTGAACCCACGGCGGAGAACAAACGCGCGTTCTGCGCCGTGCTCCCTTAGGCTGCAAAAGTAGGCGTCTCTTTCCTCCTTTACAATCACCATATATGTAGAGCAAACGCGCCTTCTTCCGACGCGCGAAAGGCCGTGGGGGGGAGGGGGAGGGAGGCGACGTTTAGCTGCGGCACCAAGTGCCTATTTATATCAGAGGCTCCGGCAACAGTCACCAACGCCGCACGCATTTTGTGCGAACGCGGGCAAAACGCCGACGGCGTCGACAACAGTTCTGCGTGTTGGCGGTGCTGCTGCATGTCCAAGTTTATACAGCTGATAAAGCTACTATCAGTACTCCGTATAGCTCTCTACAAATTGCTATCGCAATTGATGCTTCGCCTTTTGAGGTGATACTGCGAGAATTTTTTTATTGCGATAGCAATTATATCACCAACGTCGTCGCCATCGTCGTCGCTGTGAGGTTCCGTATAAAGTCCAACGGCGATAAAATCGTCGCCGCGTGCCGTGCGCTGTGTGTGCGATGCAAGCGTGCGAGGGTGAGCCGGCAACCGCAGCTGAATCTCGCGCACGCGAGAGAGGAGGGCGACCGGAAGCGCGCGGTCTTCGTTCGCGCTAAAGGGGCTTTAGTTCGCGCGCGAGGAACGGGGAGGCGGCGACGGACACGGAGGGGGGGGGGGGGGGGGGGGGGGTTCTGCTCTTGCGGCTGCTGCTCATGGAGCTGCCGCCGCTGTATCTTGCAAGCGATCTGCGATGTGGTCGAAGTGTGCACCCGCGGGGGCCTCATCTTCAGAGCGATCTGCGATGAGGACAAAGTGCACCCGCTAAGTGTCGATAGCTTCGTATGCGCTGTGCTTTCGATGTTAAGTTCGCGTTGAAGCGAGAGCCAGCGCGATGGTCAATTTGCTCACTGCCGCTGGCGCGCTTTCTCACTCCAGCGTTTTGAAGAGTTTCCGTGGTCATCGTGCGAGATGTGTTCATGTATACCTGTGAGCGCGTGAAACCGTGCTTGTTTGTTTAGTTAGTGAATATTTACAACTTTATACGGCCGATAAAACTACTATCCTTACTTCGTATAGCTGTCTACCAATTTTCTATCGCAATCGATGCTTCGCCTTTCGGGAAAACTGCGACATTTTCTCTCTCTCTCTCTCTCTCTCTTGCGTTTGGTCAAGTGTGAAACCGTTGCACATGGAAGCTGTTCTGATTCAGCATCTGCTCCAAGAAATCTAAAGCTCTGTCACATGCTGCCAGACTACTTGGCGCAGTGACACAGTGCGAAAGTTCCGCCCCTCTAGCTTTCACTTCATTTCCACAGAAAGTTGGCCGCAAGTATAGCAAGAAAAATACTATGCACATGTTTGTTAGTCAGTTTTGAGCTCAACAAAATCATTATAATATCTGTATTCCCTTTCTTTGTCTTGCAGTTCATCGATAGTTTCGGGTGTAAACGAATGGAACCATGCTAGGACCCTTGAAAGGCTTCTGGAGTCCTGCCTGCACAATCAATTGCGATAGCAACTTAGTAGAGAGCTATACGGAGTAAGGATAGTAGTTTTATCCGCTGTACAAACTTGGACATGCAGCAGCACCGGCAACACACAGCACTGTTGTCGACGCCGTCGGCGTTTTGCCCGCGTTCGCACAAAATGCGTGCGGCGTTGGTGACTGTTGCTGGAGCCTCTGATATAAATAGGCACTTGGTGCCGCAGCTAAACGTCGCCTCCCTTCCCTGCCCCCCCCCCCCCACTGCCTTTCGTGCGTCAGAAGAAGGCGCGTTTGCTCTACATATATGGTGATTGTAAAGAAGGCAAGAGACGCTTACTTCTGCAGCCCTTAAGGGAGCACGGCACAGAACCCGCGTTTGTTCTCCGCCGTGCGTTCACTCCCCGTGAAAGCGCGCGTCCCTCGCGCCCTTTCACTCGCACATACAGCGTTCGGCGGCGCGCGGCGACGATTTCATCTCCATTGACGTCATACGGAACCTCACGGCGACGGCGACGGTGACGGCGACGGCGACGGCAACGGCGACGGCGACGCCGACGGCAGAAATCTGCTTTGGAGTGTCCATATAATTGCTATCGCAATAAAATAGGGTGTTATATACAGGGTGTTTCAGCGAACACTTTCAAAATTTATTTAAGGTTGCCTCTGGCAGATAGCCTAATTCTAGTTAATCAGCTGGTCTGCTCGAAGAGGCGGACAGTACTTGCACAAGAAATTGAAATGCATATTCGAATAATTACCAAAAATCCACTAATTAAGTTTTTAACTATTTACCTGATGGCACATATTGCAATTTGCAAATTGTAGCCGTGGAGTTCGCAAGGCGGATCCACTTGGAATTAATTCTCGGGATGACACCATTTTCGAGATATTAATTCCCGAACTTTGCGGAGAAATGCATTGGCGTTCTAGTTAATGTTGTGCTTCAATGCATAAAGCGACGTTTTGTCGAGAAACGAACTGGAACGCCAATGCATTTCTCCGCAAAGTTCGGGAATTAATATCTCGAAACTAGTGTCATCCTGAGAATTAATTCCAAGTGGGTCCGCCTTGCGAACTCCACGGCTACAATTTGCAAATTGCAATATGGGCCATCAGGTAATTAGTTAAAAACTTAATTAGTGAATTCTTGGTAATTATTCGAATATACATTTCAATTTTTTGTGTAAGTACTGTCCGCCTCTTCGAGTAGACCAGCTCATGAACTTGAATTCGGCTATCTGCCACAAGCAACCTCAAAAAAGTGTTCGCTGAAACACCCTGTATATAAAAACTCCGAGAAACAGTAAAGAATATTTGACTGAGCTGAACTGCTATCGCAGTAAGAACCTCCTACAGATCGAGAGCGCTATTTGGTGTTGCAAGCATCAACGGGGCAATCGCGTGGTCGTTTAGACAAGACAGTGAATATGGCGTTAAGAAGGTACCATGAAGAATGGACCAAAATATTTACTGGACCTTGAAAATAAGGAGGATTTTGTAATATCTTGGAGTACCTTTCCCGCTGCAGCATGCAATTCCCGCTAAAAAAAACAACAACATTGCCGCTTCTCAGGCTCGAGTTTGCGGGGAAACAACAAACCCGGAGTGAAAACTTACCGTGTGCGTCATTCTTGAACAGCTCGCCCGTGCTTTCCTTGTTCAGAAGAAGCTGTAGAACATCAGCTTTCTCACGCTAGAAAAAATATCCGAGAAACAGGTTTTAGAAGAAAAAAGAAGCTCGCTATCATGCACCAAGAGAATTCGCTGCTATAATATTAGCAACAAAAAAACCGCTCGTTTTCTGCAAAGCCCGGCCACTATATATGTGGGTTCTCAAAATTCGTTGCAGTTCCAACATTTTTAAGACATATAACTTGCTATAACACCTTCCTCCACGCGTCTTTTCTTGCAAACTGTTATGACCACATCTCAGGGCGTTGTTAATCGCCAGCAATGACGCACGGAGCATCTATGCGGCAGCCGGAGCGTTGTCACATGGATGGACCACCTATCTTTCCAGACGAATAAGTCAAATACAGTTTATTTTATTTTCGCAATTTAAATATATCTTATGATTCGTCTTATTTCTTACTTTAATTCAACGCTACCTTCTTCCTTTCTATTCTCTTATAATTTCATATGTAATTTAATTACTTTTGGGGAATACCAGTTCAACTTGGGTGGTATACGATCTGGGCTCTTGATCAAATATCCTTTTCAACAGCAAAACATCGGAAATTAGTTCTCCGTGTGAAGCAGAAGTCACAAGACTATTGTACTGACAAAAAGGCATCCGGCATGGGTGTCAAACGCATGGCTTTTTTGTTCTATATGAAAGTTCGGGGGGCTGGGCTTGTTTTGCTTGACCTTCTTCGAGTCCACGCCAATACCAGAAAAGCGAACTTATAAAGATAAACGGTAGGAGGCAAACGGAAGCTTTAATGATAATCTAGAGTGTGACGGAATCCCGTCGGGGCCAGACGGGGACATGATCTAACACGGAGACCAACACCAACCAGAAAAGCAATAGCAAGGTTAACGCTTCGGCTCCCACGCGGTAGCGTTGTTCACAATGAGATTAAAAAGATACGAAGTTGTTCCTTAGGTACGCCGTATAACGTAACCAAGACACCGTTAATGTATGCTGGTGACAAATTATCATCGTTTCAGTTCCGAATGCCCGCCACATTTGAGATGCATAGCCACTCTAGATAAATGCACGTGGTTATATTTTGAGGTAGGGTTTGCCTACGTCTTTCATCAAGGAATCTCTTAGAAAATACTGCTTGCTTTACTTGAGGATATATTACAAGCGCACGCATTCCAAAAAAAGTTCGTCAGGTGCTGCACTCTTGTAACACAAGAAGGCGAAAGCCTGCTGCACATTTGGTAATACATGAAGTTATACAATCGGCGCTAGACTTCTTGCAAGACATATAACGATGCCACAATGGGAAATACCCGTGTGGCACTAAGGCGACCTCCTGAACGCCACATATTAACGTAGTACCTAAAGTGCGGCATGTTAGTGCACGCACTAGGTCACACCTTTAGTCCGCGAGATGGCTGCTATACGTGACGTGAGCAATCAGGCACGCACTAGGCACACCTTTAGTAAGCCCGAACCATGAAGCAGACGTGACTCCCTAATAATAAAAAAAAGCAGACGTGGCTCCAGTGAAGCGTGCTGGTCTCGCACCCCGGAGACCCGGGTTCGGTTCCCATCCAACCGAAATGTACGAAATGTTCTCTTCAAAGCCACTTATTTACTTTGTTAACAGGAACCTCCCTGAGAAAAGTGTCGTCAATCCGAGCATTCTTTGCGGAGTCGGCGATTTTTCATCACAGCGCTCTTTCTCCAAGGGCACCGTCAACATAGACACCTTAAGGCTTTCGCCTTAATAAATACTGCGTTGTTTCGTGGATCACCATTTCGCGCTTCCATCAGAACAACAACAAAATCACGCTCACCAGCGCCTTCGCCCGCCTCTCGGACATAACCGGCTGGATGAGCTTCGTGGTCAGAGTGAAGTAAGGTACCACCACCCGTGACGTCACCCACGAGAGAAGAAACCAGAGATGGTGCAGCTCCGGGAAGCAGTCTGGAAACAATCAGGACGACCCTGTTATGCGGATACATGTGATGTCCTCGGCTAGTACGTTGTCAGAATCAATTTTATCTTTCTTTCGACGTGGTTTCGTCTGCACTGCCGATTACGTACTTTACGCGATGATTTATAAACATTAGTGTCATTAGAACAATAGATATATTATGATGCAAAGCAACCAAAAGAAATTCTTCTGGCAAGCTATCGTTACACCGTGGGGCAAGCGCAATGACTTTATTATATCAACCTACAGCGAGAAACCTGAACAGTATGCGCCGCGTACTTAAGACGTTACGTTTTGTGTTGCCTCTCGGATCATACTATACGCTCCCTTATTCCTTTACTTATTCCCTTATTTAGACAAATGGATGCGTATGTTACAAACAATTTACGCATTCATTGAGTAGGAACGACGCAATAATTAATACTGCTGCTGACCGGGCAGCAATGCATTGCGCTGCAGCTGAAGGAGAGAAACGATGTCGGAAACAGGCGAGGAAGACATAAGTCGGTGTCGAGCGGTTGCGCTCTCACTGATGGTGCAGGATACGGCCACGGAAGAGCAGACCACTCGCCGTCGATGCAGAAAAAGAATGCGCATACATATAGTGTCTTTCTTTCGTTCGGGAGGACATCCATCCATGATGGGGGAAGTAGGTGGCGCCCTCTGGGCACGGTGGTGGAAGACTCACTGCGTGTGTGACCTAATAAACCTCATAATTTCTCAATCAACTGTCGCAGCAAAAGGGTCCAGGTACTTCAGAGAATAATTGAAGTCCGTGTTTTCTTTCTTCCTTTTTTTTTTTTCACGCCAACTTTTCCTCCCACTGCATTATAGCCAACTGCAGCGAAGCCACAATCAACCGCTCACTCACTGGAGAGAAAACTGATTCCTTGGAGGGGCACTCTTCGCAGCAGCGCCCCAGCACCGTCGCCCATCTGATCCAGGGGTCCTCCAGGAGTGCTCCGCTGGACATTGAGGTTGACGCCGTAGCCCGCCTTGAACATGGTGTCCATGGTGGCGCGCCTGAAGGCCTTCGACACCTCCACGGCCTCGCCCGTCGCCGCCTTCTGGTGTAGCAGCTCGATCATGGTGTCGCTGCATTCGTCCATAATGACGAATATCTGCGGGATGTGCACGGTGTGCAGGCAGTTGAGGACGCTAAATAGAAGTGTGAAGCTAAGGTCAGATGGGCAGATCAAACTTAAGACTGGCAAGCCTGAAAAGACGCACTAATGAGAGGTAGTCTGCGCCACCATCATGACAAGTGGCGCATCGGCTCCTTCATTGAAAGTTCTGACATCAACTTTTATTGAACTACGCTGTGACCTAGACTATATAGACCACTTCCTTTGTATTTGCCCACTGTGTTTGCGAGATAAATAGACAATCAGCTACTGCGTCTTTGGGACGTATCGACAAATCAGCCATTTTGAAAGTCTTGTTTGGGTCTATTGTCAGAATCCTGTGGC
>NC_051158.1:14728363-14738363 GCF_013339745.2 Dermacentor silvarum
CAAACATGAATAGATCACACTGAATGACTGCAGACAACGACCGTCAAAACTCTGGCAGCAAGCGGATACGCCGCCGCGGCGAAGGTACGTGCGGTCTATCGCTTCAACGGAAACTGAGCGGCGAATGCACGCGGCGCATAAAGGTCAGAGCCGTGTGGAGATAAGAGACGGTGCGAGCGAGCGACGAGCGCGGTTGTTGGCAGAGTGGAAGTGCGCCCCCCCCCCCCCCCCCCCGCTCCTTCCGGCGCTGGCTTCCCGCTTCCTTGCTTGCGCGTGGGAGATTGAGTGCGTTCGCTCTCCGTGATAGCGCGCGTCCCCGCACGCTTCCGCTCGGGCATACGGCACGCGGCGAAGATTTTATCTATAGGGAACCTCACGGCGACGGCGACGACGACGGCGACGACGACGGCGACGACGACGCCGACGGCAGAAATCCGGTTGAAGTGTCCATATAATTGCTATGGCAATAAAAAGAAACTTGATTCCAGCAAGCACACCGGAAGCCTCTTGGAGAGAATCTCGGCACACATTACGTTTTTGCGTAGTAAAGGTCTTTTTGTAAAAGCTCAATTCAGCCAGACCATTAATGTAAAGTTTTCTTCGGTCGGTAGCTATAGTTAATTCTCGAGAATTGAACGCTGCTGAAAACAATCGTTGTATCGGTGTTATCACTACATATTTTTCCGACATGTAAGGATCCACCCCGTATACTAAGCTGTTCAACAAAAATATTTCGTCTCCCTCTCTTTGTCCTCACCATTGTTAGTAGGGTGCCCCAGCTAACATTATCCAAGCTATTCAGAGAAAATATATTTAAAAACACAGTGAAGATGCGACTAAAAGACCTGCGGCATTCGGTCGTTAGACCTCTGATGACCGAATACCGTAGCCCTTCAAGTCGTATCTCTCACTTCGTCTTTTAAAGTGAAAGCTTTACTAATGATGTCGAGCCGAGTTTCGCCGTAGCCAGCAATTTGACCTTCATTTGGCCGTAGCTGCGCCGTAGCGTTGGCAACGCATCACGTGACTCGCTGCGCCGAGCTCCACTGCCGCCGCCGCCGCCGCCGCCGCCGCCGCTGCTGCTTGCTTGGCGCATGCGCTCTCCGCAGCTGGGTCGCCGCCTGACCACGTGACTCTCCGCTCGCCTGGCTAAAGCACCCCCCCCCCCACACACACACACACACGCACACATACACACATTCAGCGCTTTTACCAGCGTCTCTTGCCGTAGCGTCTTTCCACGTCGTCGGTGACGGCGACGAGATCTGGTGTGTCTTGACCACTGCGTTTTGCCTTGGCGCCTCCCTCAGCGTTTACGCTGAGCGACGCCGGGTGACGACACGCCAGAAATCGCAGAGAAAACGCTGATTGTGGGGTGGCCTTAAGAGGGGCGCCGCGCTCACCTAGTCAGTGCGAGCTTGGCCATGGATGAGAGCGAGGCCGGGCCGTCTTCTGCGAGCGTTGCGCCAGAGCGGGAGGCTTTGAGCCGTCATCGGCAAGCGGCGTTATGACCACCCCGCGAATATCGCCCGGCCAGCTGCTTCACTGGAGAGGGTCCGGAATGCCAAGCGCGCGAAGCTAGCGTCGGCGACTGTGGAAGAGCGAGCCGTTCGGCTCGCAAAACGCCGGAAGCGGTACCACAACGTTGGTTAAGCTAAGTTAAACAAGTGAAACCAAGTCTTAACCAGGCTAAACCAGGCTAAACCAAGCTTTCGTTTTGCATATCCAGGGTTAGCTGAGGTAAGCCGCAGCCATTTTTTTAATCATTTTGTTTTCTTCCAACAGCTTGGCTAGCGTTAGCTGGGACACAGTATGTGCACTGTAAGACAAGCAAGCACGGAATATGAAATTTCACGTCAGCGAACACAAAGCAAATGTAGATCTACAGGTATAGGACACAATATAGCGATGGATAACAGCGGTAGAATGTTACGCGCAACGCACGCCGATCCACAGCTCATTGTTGATGTGTAGGCGTGACGTCACAGAGCACACAAGTTATGTGTTCTTGGAAAACAAGTCGAACGTGCTAGGACCCCTGATCACGTGCAAACGTACCCGACAATATTCCCGTACTTCTTTATCCATTCAGCAAACATCGTCGCTCCACCCTGTCAAGAAGAGGAAACACACAAAATGTGCTCAATCAGCAAATGGTGAAAATGTGCATAGACTTCAACGCGCTAATGGCAGCCCCCCCCCCCCCCCCTGATTATGTGCCTGAATATGTGTCTGTCTAAAGGGTCAAAAAATGCCAGCACTGTTACGAAAAAATGATTGCATTTGGTTTTCGTCAATTGAACGTTGGCTCGGTTTTGTTCTCTTCAAAAGTGTCGTGAAAGATAGCAAGGCGTGCGGACACGGACACAAGAGAGAACTAGACAGCTTCAAGAGAAGAGAACTATACAGCTTCAAGAGAAGAGAACTAGACAACTTCGCGTTCGTATTGTCTGGTTCTCTTCTCTTGTGTCCGTATCTGCACACTTTACCTTCTTTCACAATGAATTCACACAGAACTAGCTGAACTTTCTGTAGCTTTAACCAAGAGTCTTTTTTGTTTGAAAGATTTAAAAAACGACCTCATTTCTTGTTTTCGAGAAAATTAAGATTGGTATTTTGAACTGCAGCCAGCTGAATGAGTTTGATCCAGCTAGCAAGAATTTATATTTAATTCTGAAGTTTCGCGTGCCCAAACCACGATATAATTATGAGGCACACCGCTGTGGGGGACTCCGGACTAATTTTGACGACCTGGAGTTCTTTAACGTGCAGCACCTAGATGGTCGATACGCAATTTCGAACAGAGAACGTTAAATAGTTATATCACATGAGCTGTGCCACCCGGATGCTTCGCATTGCCGTAAATTGCCGTTTGGCGCGTTATCTGCGTGGTTCCTTCTTCTTTTCTTTATTTCATTAGTACTTCGCTTGAACTGAAACGCATAACTTTGCGTCACGCTTTGCCTGGGATGTGCTCTGTGTTGCCATATGCGCGGCGGCGTTCCTTTTTTTTTTTTTTTTTTCTACCAAATAGAGGCAGTATAAACTTTCCTTGTGTATTTGTAGTCCTGCTTCGCCATAACCTCAAGTATTGTTATAGTGGGCCCTGGGCTGGGGATTCATACTAGAGCACTGCACGGGCCCGGGCCGACCCGAAAGCCCGGGCCCGGCCCGCGTTTGTCGGCGGGCTCGGGCTTGAAGCCGCGGGCCCGGGCCAGACTCGGGCCCGTTCACTGAAGGGCCTAAGTAAGCCTTTGAGCACACGCGACCGTTGTCCATTGCATGGTTCAATGCATTCTGTGCCAAAATGAAGTGACACGTGCAAGATGACTGTCATCATCATCATCAGCCTATATTTATGTCCACTGCAGGACGAAGGCCTCTCCCTGCGATCTCCAATTAACCCTGTCTTGCGCTAGCTGATTCCAATTTGCGCCTGCGAATTTCCTAACTTCATCACCCCACCTAGTTTTCTGCCGTCCTCGACTGCGCTTCTCTTCTCTAGCTCTAATGGTCCTTCGGTTATCCATCCTATGCATTACATGGCCTGCCCAGCTCCATTTTTTCCGCTTAATGTCAACTAGAATATCGGTTATCCCCGTTTGTTCTCTAATGTTCTCTATTGAC
Source organism: Dermacentor silvarum (assembly GCF_013339745.2). Classification (NCBI taxonomy): domain Eukaryota; kingdom Metazoa; phylum Arthropoda; class Arachnida; order Ixodida; family Ixodidae; genus Dermacentor; species Dermacentor silvarum. The sequence continues at coordinate 14,731,991 of NC_051158.1, forward strand.
TGTATATCTTATCGGATGACTGTATAACTCATCAAAGCAAATAGTAAAACAGTTGAAGTTCTCATTTTTAACAGCGGCACTGTTATTTTAACAGGAAATGTTTCAGCCGGGCGTTGTTAACAGCGGAGCTGTCATTTTAACAGGAGCTGTTTCAGCCGGGCGTAATGTGTCTGCTGAATCCAAAAATGTGGGCCCATCCTGGCAGCAGTGCAGAAAGCGCCCACGCGCAATGGCACATACACAGGTCTGTGAACTAGCGAAGCTGAGCCCGGAAAAGTCTAGCTAAGAATGGTGGGAACTACTTAAACTTAGTCATCCATAGGCAATTGATAGCCAATCCATAGCTTGTCGATAATCGATCAATAATCAATAAATTTCCGAAAATTCTGGGGATGACTTGGTAGTGCTTAGCCTAGCTCAAATACGTGGCCAATACCTTACGACAGCCAATCGATTGCCAATCAATAGCTAATCGATAATCGATCAATAATCAATAAATTCGAATAACTTGGTAGTGCTTAGCCTAGCCCAAATACGTGGCCAATATCTTACGACAGCCAATCGATAGCCAATCAATAGCTAATCGATAATCAATGAATAATAACTAAATTCCGGGAAATGCTGGGGATGACTTGAGTGCAAGCTACGCTAATTTTTTTCTTTTCCGCAAAAACGAACATTGTTTCCGCGTAAGGAAAAATAAATTATACAAAGAACCACTCCTCAAACCATTTCCATGTTACCGCTTTTGTGATTGCACTATTACCAGCGTCGATACTATTGCATTATTTTAGCGCTAAGGCCAGTTACTTTTGTGCTTCAATGGATAAAACAGCATTTTCCTCAAAAAATTCACTGGAACGCCCATGCATTTCGTCGGACACTTTGAAAATTATTAACTCGAAACTGGTTCAGTCCTGAGAATTCGTTCCACGTGGATACGCCTTGCGAACTCAGCGGCTATAATTCGTAGATTGAAAGATGTGCCGTAAAAATTAATTAAAACGTTAATTAGCGTAATTATGTTAAATATTCAATTACGCGTTTTGACCATCCATTAGGCCATCCATGTCAGAATTAGCTTGGAACTACATAAAACAATTAGCCTCCTTAGAGCGTCGTCGCATCAATGCGAACACAAGAAATCCCGAGATATGGTCAATTACATACTTCAGAACGCTCTATAAGCATCAGTCGTTAATACATAACCTACCATTCACTTGGAACAAATACAAAAATGTCGATAATTTCAGTAAGAAAAAACTCAGCTCATACTTTGGTCGCTTGTAATGTATCTTATGTGATTATTATTCTGCCTTTATGTATGGTTCTGAGTATATAATGTACATCCTGTTTCGTTTTCTTAGAAAATGTTATTCTTGTAAAATTCAGTCTCATGCTATGTTGTATAGCTGGTGTTGCGTTGTTTTGTATAGCTAGTATTGCTATTGTCGTGTTGTTTATAATGCATTCTGTTAAAACTTTTTCCAATTCTGTTGACTCGCCGTGACGGAAATATTCTTTGTCTTTCCGTTCATAGCTATTTCGTCTATGAGGAATTCAAGCGATAGCTGGAAATATATGCGAATTATTGTGCATGTGCGCACACTGTTTGCTGTACTATTGCCTTGCCTGGTCTTTTGGGTCACGTCAAGCTACATATGTAGCTTTTAGTCCAAAATGACCGTCCAGCTTGTAAACTGGAGAAAAAATTCATTTGTTTTGAATGATTTCGTCGGACACTTTGAAAATTATTATCTCGAAACTGGTGTCACCCTGAGAATTCGTTCCAAGTGGATACGCCTTGCGAACTCGGCGGCTATAATTCGTAGATTGAAATATGTGCCGTAAAATAATTAACTAAAAAGTTAATTAGCGTAACTATGTTAATTCTTCAATTAGGCGTTTTGATTTCTTCTGGAAGTAATGGCCGCCTCATCGAGTAGTTTAGATCAAGGATTATAATTGTGCTATCTGCCATAGGCAATCTTTAAAATTTTGGTTGAGCTAAAATGAAACACCCTGTATATTTGCATGCTAAATGACATCATAGAACCATATGGTACAAATCAAGGTAAGTGGATGCGCACCAGCGGAAAAATAGCAGCACAGGCAATGGGCCGGATTACTGATGTTCCCGTGGGAGAAACAAAGATTTCTGCCTTTTGTTGCTTATATACTGCAGCTGATTAAACCTCGACAAGGTGAGGCTGACAGATACGGTACAATCTCTAAGTAAAAAAAATTTTTTTTTTTTCTTACAGGCTGGGCCTGGTCATGCACACGCGGGCCCTAGCTAAACTTAGTAATGAACGCACGGGCCTTGGCCGAGCCCGGGCTCAGTAACACGGGCCCGAGTCGGGCCCGGGCTTGGAACCACGGGACCGGGCTGGGCCCGGGCTGGTCTCGCTCATTTACGCCCGGGCCCGGGCCGGGCTCGGGCTTAGTATTACGGGCCCGGCTGGGCTCGGGCTCGTGCCGAAAAATCAGGCCCGTGCAGTGCACTAATTCATACACATAAGCTACACGTGAAACTTCCCTGCGCTGTCTCTTTCATGAGCCCTAAACAGCAACAATAAATCTGTTTTGGTGAAGCTCTTCATAAGTCGTCGTACAAACTCTGATGTGTTTCTGTTTACTTTCTATTTCTGCCAGTAGACCGGTTTGGATTCCATTGAATATCCGGAATGAATTTTGCAACAGATTACTCTTTCGAGATTTTACTTGCGCTCACTTAGACGATAAAGGGTGCCTCGATCTAGTAGCGGAAAAAATAAAATTTTAAGTTTAATTTGCTCAAATGAAGTGACATTCTTAGCTGAGTCCTTGTATCAAATCTTGAGTTTGTTACGCGTGGTTCCTTGGTCACTCTTTACAAAAGTCTGTATAGCTAGGCGTTGTGTTTCTATTAGGTTCTGTTGAATTCGATAAGCTTTCTGTCGAGATTCACATGAATGTCGTGCACGATATTTGTAAGGGATGCCATTCCATGAATTTGGGATGTCAGATGTGATTACACGAATTCATTTATCCATCCTTTCACTAAGCCACGACTGGTGACACGTGGAGCAGGATGTGACCCTACGACTTGAGCGCCCAGCAACAGATCAGCACGGTCGTTTATTCATAGCACCGATGACACAACTGTCACCTGTAAACTATCACAAATGGCACAACTAACCGCAGCTGCTTTGATATATGCGCTGCAGCGGGTTTTCCTCGACCCAAAGCCAAGGGCATCTGAACACGACAGTACCACAGCTACAGAATATGTCGACATTTGAATATGGCAGCTGCGGCAGGAAAACTAACCCTTGACTTTGGAAGCAGAGCACTAAAGCCACAGAACAGCCACGGCATTTATTCGCAGCTTTCAGAAGTTGGTTTCTATCATCCAGGCCCGTAGCCATGAATTTTTCCCTAGGGGAAGGGGGGGGGGGGGGGGGGGACTTGCTGAAGGCCTTCACTATCTGAGGAAAGCACCTATTTTTCCGTCATTATTTTCGGTAAAGCACTGAAAGATAAAAAATTTTCTTTGGGGGCGTGGGCCCCTAGCCCCCCCTTTGGGTATGGGCCTGCTATCTTCCCTTCTGTCTATGTCTCAACAGTCTGTCTGTCTGTCCGTCTGTGTTGTCTTGTGTCGTCTTGTCTTGTCTTGCCTGCCTGCCTGCCTGCCTGCGCACCCGCCCGCCCGTCCTTGCCTGTATTGTTTGGAGAACTTCAGCATCGCGCCAACAATCTCGGAGGCTACACCCTGGGTTTCTGTGAACATCACAGAAATTATGGCATTGCCATAGTCTGAGCAAGACGTGGCGCCATGGTGCTTAGTCTAGTGATGAAGTAAGGCCGTACTGTTATGTCGTTTAGAATGTTGTCTTTTCCTTGAAAGAAATGAATAACCAAAATGGGCTGTCCGAAGGTGAGATTTCAACCACGGTTCACACGCGTATTCTAACCATCAGGCCATATGACAGCCTATTAACGCGTGCTTAAATTTTAGCTCTGCTGCCTGCTTCACCCCTGGCACCTAGCTTTTTGAGTCGACTGGAACGCGCATAGACGCCTATTGATTCATTTATGTTTATGAAGTGCCCCTGGGCCCATAAGGTGTCATAATTAATGTTTGATAATATGTATAACTTGAAACGCCTCATTCCAATTGTGAAATTCAGTGACTTATGTCCTCAGCAGCTTCGCTAACCGTGGCCGTATTTTCGGCACTTGAAACACCTATGTGGATTAGGCGTGCATGCTCTTACGCGGATGTTTCTATATCCTGTTTCCAACGATTCTGGTAGCACCGTCGAGTCAAAGGTAAGAATCAAAGGTTTGGTAGGATTTTCTTTGCTGTCTCGTCTTATCTTTATTCGCTGCGCTTGTACAACATTGCAATCTTCCCAGCGTATGCGCGAGAACGGCAGAGCCTCATTTCAACTATTCAGCGAGTAACTAAAAGACCAATGTCTGACGAGATTGTCTTAGGTCCTTGGCCTGACGCCAACAGCGCAGCTGTGGTCATCGAAGCGACGGTAGCCTTCCTTCAAGCCACTGGACTCCATGCACGGCTATAGTATGACCTCAACGGGATGGACATGTACATACGCACCTCCTAATCTTATCATCATCATTCATCGCTCTTTTTATCCCCTCCCCCATTCCCCAGTGTAGAGTAGCAGGCCAGAGCAAACTAACGCTCAAGACGACCTCTCTGCCTTTCTTCAAATAAACCTCTCTCTCTCTCTCTCTCTTTCCATCGCTCTAAAAGCTCTGCTTCCCTCAAGTCCAAGAGGTATCACTCCTCGAGTCTAACACTTCCCGAGGTGTGCAGTCACCGCGGTTGGAACATCACCGTATGCCATAATGTTCGAATTTTTTTCTTCTTGTTGACTATTGTAAACCTCAACAGAGGTCATCGCGGGGAAATTTTCTTAGCTTTGTAAGCGGAACCTAGTGTGTCAGTAGGACATTTTGATCTTGCAACAACGAAGGGCGAAAATGTTTTCACAACCTTTTCGGGATTTTCGCTATGTATGCCGTAAAATCACGGTATAAATTCTTTATGCAGGACAACAGAATTCACACTCATCGCTACATCCACTTTTGAAAGAGGACGACTAGGTAGTCGAGAGAACGACTCTGCATGAAGCCAGAAATGCCAGCCGCACACCACCGAACCCAACAAGGAGACGCCACAAAACCCAAAGGCATCGCAGACGTTACTATATCTTAATGTAACATGTCCAGGCTTCAAATGACACATCAGGTTAACCTATAGGAAAGATAAAATTTTAGAAAGAAAGGAAATGACGGGATCGAAAGGAAAGTTTATAGGAAACCAAGAGATCGAAGAGAGATGGGAATCGGCAATCAGCGATTTCCCGGAAGTGGGTCAGTCCAGGGCTACCATCTACGTGAGCCCGGGTCCGAAGTGGTGTCTTGCCTCCGGCGAGAGGCCTTAAAGTTCTTAGCACTCGGCGTCGGCACAAGCACTAGGATCCTCTTTTCCCCGAACACAGCTAAATCACGCATGTCTAAGCGCGAGAGGGTCCAACTCCCATGTGCTCGGACCCATGGTGTCGCGAAACACCAAAAGCCTACTGACAACAGACACCAGTTCGGGGTCCATTGGCGCTTATAAGAGCACGAACGTGACAAAAATAGCTTCTATAAATAATATCGACTCCTGAATGTACGATGAAAAAACACAGGGCGACAGTTTTGTGTGGCGGCACCTGGTGGAACGAATGAAACGAATTCATTGCACGGAAGCTTTGAATGGTACGTAATTAGATCTCACTGGTATCACGCTTATTCGCTTGAGGTTAGTAGTACTTTGAGACAATACAGTATAAACGCTCGCTGACGCTTAGAAACACGCTGATGCGTCTAAAACCACATCATGATTCATTCTTACCATTGCCACTCTTTTGTCATTGCAGCTAACGTTCTGAGGAAATTTAACTGCCCATTTGCGCTTGTAAAGCGATGAATTAAAGCAATTTTAGCGCGAGTGCGGGCCAAACGACACTTGGTTTACACCTTTCTCCACAGTGCGTAGTATCTGCATAATTTTTATCACTGCCTATTTTTGCTAAGTACATTAGGCACTATGTGTTTTATTTCTATGTTTGACAGCATCCACGTGCCTCTTTATTCTCATGACCCATACACTGTCAGGAGTTCGAACATTAAACCAGATCTCGTTCATGTGGAAATGCTCTGCACTTGCCCTTCGCCTTATCTCCATCAGATTCCCAAATATCAGGCTTGGTTCTGGCCCAGGTATGCACATGTCCTTGAAGTACGAAAACTTCCTTTTGCGCCACCTGCAAATAAAGAGGAAGGGAAAGAAATTGGGTCTGAACCAATCTCG